>NW_004524607.1:1145383-1158531 GCF_000260255.1 Octodon degus
TATGTGCCACCACTCAGAATGCGACAATAGGAAAAAGGAGAAAGGAGAGAAAGAGGGAGGCCTCACAGGTAAAGGCCATGGCCATTAGATCAGTGTTTCCCAAGCAGTTTTGGGGCAGATAATCCTAAGGGACTGTGTTAGGTCCCCACCAACCTGCGAAGACAGACACCCCAACTTCAGCCAAGCTCCAGGTGAGATCCAGTTACAGGTGGGGGCCATTCTCTCTCTATGAGGAGTAAGGACCCATCCATCTCAGAGAAGGAGGACAGGGCAGGGACAGAGAAGTGAACAGGGCTGGACCATGTCGGGGGGGGGGAAGTCTAGAGATGCAGGCGAGGGGAAGGGAGGTGTCGCCATCCCTGTGTCCTTTGTTCTCTCCAAATAGCTTTCCTGGGCCTTTCATTTTCTCTGGGAGATCGAACTTTGCAAATCTCATCAAATTTCTAATTTAATAGTTTTATGATGACTTTTAAATATGTTAAGTTTTAGGGGCCGGGGAGATGGCTCAGTAGAATAAGCGCTTGGCTGGCAAGTACAAGGACATGCGTTCAATCCCCAGTTCCGCCAAAAAACCAACCAACCAACCAACCAAACAAACAAAAACTGTGTTCCAAAAAAAAAAAAAAAAAAAAAAAAGTTAAGTTTTAATTCACACAGCAACTGCTTTTTTATGGGACACAATGTAACAGTTTGATGTACGCTTACAATGCCCAATGGTCTAGTGGGCTGACTGACACATCTGTCCAATTAGATCTGTCCAAATGACGTTGGTCATTTCTTTGGGTTGGAATGTGCAAAATCCTGCCTCTTCGATTTTGTGGGGCATACAGTTCCTTGATGATATTCTTTAAGTCCATCAGGATGAAACAGTGGCCTTGAATCTGCAGTACATGCTGTATAATGGGTATTTGCAATAATTGCTGAACTTATGAATGAGTGAATGCTGATTTATCTTCCATTCCTTCCCCATTGCCTCTGTCCCCATTCCTAACCAGTTCAACAGGGAGAGATACAGGTGGCTCCGGAAGAGCTCGGGATGGCAGCAGCTGTGCCATCAGCTGCTGTAGCACTGAGCCATGTGCTGCGGCAGAGCTTTTGGAAAGAGTATGATCCTGTCCTCAGAGCTGGCCGGGTGCTGGAGACTGAGGGACATGGGCCTGCATCCCTGTCCCAGATCGCACCCCTGTAAAGGAAATCAGAGGGGCCCCTTGGCATTCCTGTGGTCATGCGATGCTGTCCAACCCAGACGGTGCATTCCCAGCTATGCTGCCCCCTCACCCCACAGTGGGGACTTGGAGACCCTCAGCAACTGAGCCCTCCCCTGTGGCCTCTGCCTTTCTTGTGGTAATTTGTGCAGTTCAGTGCACTTTCATCTTTAGCTGTCACTGTAACTTCCCTGTCCATGGGGAGAAATTCGGCCACATCTGGGCAATAAGTTGAAGAACTGAGCACTTACTGGGTGACTTAGATCAACATGGTTGTTCATCTAATTCACAGTGGCCAGAAAGACTCAGAGACATTTTCAAAACCAGCCTGAAATACCGAAGTGATTACTGTTGTGTTCTTTCTGCATTGAGTGTCTGCCACTATTGCAAGGACAGAAAGGCTTTGCTTTTGAAAAGTCAGTTGAAAACAGTGAGTCTTTTCTAGATAGCCCTTGGCCACTGGCAGAGGCCTCTCTCCCTCTTGCTTAGGAAAGTGGCAGTGTTTTGTGTGCTTTTCACTGGACCCCAAGACTTTGGTGTTTGCTGTTGAAGCCAAGTACACGTGATTATAGCATATGCTCAAGGCCCGCTGGACGGTCTGTGTGGCGCTGTGCTCCTTAGGTGGTAGAGCTATAAAGCTACAGATGTTGCTGCCAGGTACTGAGTACTGGCTTCTTAGAAATTCAAATGACCTACTTATAAGGGAAAATTGAGTTATTTTCCCTTCATAGTTCTTTTTTGGTGGTGTGGTGTTGGTGGTACAGTCCTGATACCAGCTCAGACTCATAATGATCCTCCTGTCTCAGCATCCCCAATGTGATTATGAACGTATGCTACCACATCTGCTTCCGGGGCTGGCACAGCATGCAGTATGGGGATCGAACTTGGGTCCTTGTGCTTGCCAGGCAGGTGCTTAGACTACCAAGCTATCTCCCCAGCCCTCCCATCATGGTTCTCGATCATTGTTTTGACAGAGGCCTAGCAGCATTTTATCAGGAAAAGGACAAACGGTATAATTATGAGGTCTGAGGGATTTGGCTGAAGGTGTATCTTGCTTTGGACTTGGCAAGCTGCGTGACACTGCTTCCTAGGATGTCCTAAGGGCTCCCGAGCCCCACCAAGTTGTGTACAGAAGCTGTGCTTTCTGCAGGTGCCGTGCTCTCAGAAGCTCCAGCAGATAACAAGGGCTTAATTTCTTTCTTTTGGATGTTAAAAAGCTGAGGAACAACTGTTGTATATTTTAAACCTTATATCAGCCTTGCCTTATGCATCTGCAGGACACATTCTGAATTTTAATCCTCATGTATGTCTTGTTTGTATAGCTTGTAATGTGCCTTATTCCTATTTCTTTACATAATTTGGAGGCAGAACATCCTGTAGAATTATTTTTCTATAAAGGCAATCACCACCTTAATAAAATCCAACAGTGAAAGTAGTTAGACTGTCTCATATGGCTTTCAAACATTTGTACAAAAACAAAGTTTGAAAGGAAATCTGCAAATGATTTATTTACAGAAAAAATATCAAAAAGTCCATGTTTGTATTACTGCACTGTGCTCTGTGCCAGGTTCATGGAGCACTTAAATATTAATTTTTTCACAATTTTTATACAACTCAGAAAGTGTTAACTTTTTTATGACAGAGAAAATAAAATTCTGAGTTTAATAGCTTGCCTGTGCTCTAAGAGCAAACAAAGGCAGGAAACGCGGGCCGCGAGGCCTCGTGTCTTTTCTCCCCAACCCGGGCTAGTGTGCTGTGAGAGAGAGTCCGCGTTTGCCTCTGTGACCAGGCAGTGCCACGGGGACTGTGGGGAGCAGCCAGGCATTTCGAGGGAGAAACAGTGGTGCTGCGAGCATCCCGACAGAGCCCAGAGTCTGGCGCAGGAGACGCGAGCACAGTGAAAAGTGCTTTACACTTCCTCTGTCCCGCGTTCATGAGTCTAAGCAACTTAAACTCAGACCAGATCTCGGCCTCGGCGTGAAGCCTGAGCGTGTGTCACAACAGAGCCAGAGTGGACGAAGAACGCGTATCTGCTGCCCGCACGTCAGCTGGAGGAGGGAGACGCTGGGATCCTCGGCCTTCGCCCCGCCAAGAGTTACGAGCACACAGAGAGTGGGGCTGTTTCTGGGAAGGAACCGCCCTCCCGCCTCTGCTTGCAGAGATGGAGAGAAGCAAATGCCGATCCAAGGGCCCGCGGGGGCCGTGTCTCTGTCCACTCAGGAGCTCAGCACCACGGTGGCGAGCCCTCTTCGGAGGCTCCGCAGGAGACGTGGACGCGAGTCGCAGGGGTTCTGAGAGCACGAACTCACCCTCGCGGTAGAGGGAGGGCAGCATCTTGTAATTGCATTTTAGCAGTTGCTTTCTCCTCTCAGCCTGAGAAGCAGGTGCGTTTAGAAATCTGAGTGGAGTTTTGAGCAGGCACTGAGCCTTGGTAGAAGAATGAGCTCAATCACGGTCTCATCCACTGGGTCCCGGCAAAGACTGGTCCTTCTGTTTTTATTACCTTTTTTTAAAAAATTTTTCTCTTTAAGGTCAAGTCACACAGTGAACCATTTTCACCTACTAAGTCTAGGGAGATACACATTGTACTAAACTTGGCCATTTTCCAACTATCTCTCCATCCCTTCTTCCACTTTTTTTTAAATTAAATTTATTTATTTTTATTTTTATTTAGTGTGTGTGTGTGTGTGTGTGTGTGGCCATCTCAGCCCACCAGAAGGTGGGGCTGGCTGGCATGTGGTGCTGGGGGATTGAACCGTGGTCCCTGTGCTTTGCTTAGCTTAGCTTGTTCTAAGTGGGTGCTTTAGACCACTGAGCCATCTCACCAGCCCCCTTCTTCCACCTTTTGAGGAATGTCAGAGCCACCCAACTACCAGCTTAGCAGTAATGAGGGTGTGCTATGTGTTAGATGCCACCGTAGGCACTGGACACCACCCATGGCGGGGTTTGATTTCCCCCAAGCATTTGTAACCTGTTGGCATGATTTCTTTATTAAAGAGAAGCCCAAGCCACCATGAAACATTTTTGTACATATATAGTCTATGGCAATTAGAAGAATGTTAGATATATTGAAAAATACAAATATTCTCACTTGACTTACAGATGGTCACTGTTATTAGGATTCATATATTTACTTCCAACTTTCCCCCCTCATGTTTGCATATAGTTGTAACTAGATAATATCATATTCTCCATGCAGTTATTTTCCATCACTGTTATTTTCACTTAGCATTATACAACTTGGACATCCTTAGTTTGAAAATGAAAAATGCTTCAAAATCCAAAATCTTTGGGTGCAGTGCTCAAAACTTTCAAATTTGGAACATTTTATGTTTTTGGGCTGAGGCTTCCCGACTGGTAAAATATATGTAAATATAGTCTATAATCTAAAACAAACAAACAAACAAACAAACAAACTACAAAACACATCCCAAGAATTAAAAAAAAATGGTACTCAGTCTAGACTGTGAATATCTCCTTATTTCATGAAAGTTATTGAAAATAATCTTAATAGCTTCCTAATAGTCCAAATCAGCATCCTACAACTCTGTCTTATCTAATACTTAAAATTAGTGTTTTTAGGTTTCCATTGTTTTGAAGATTGTGACAAACATCTTTAAAAATTAGTATCTTCCCTTCTTTTAGCAATTCTTTAAGTTAAATTGATACAAGTATAATTATTGGATCAAGCATACAAACATTTTAAGTTATATGTGTATTACCAAAATTATTCAAATAACAGCCATATTGAATTTCTGCCCCACTTAGAAATATATAGGTATAGATCTTCCTGTACCAAAACTGTTTTTTCTCCTGGAATCTGGTTTTCACTGAAACCTGAGTTCTGAATTGGAGTATATTATCCTTATGTTTGTGAGTCATTTGTGTTTCTTCTGTGGATTGTTCTTGTAATTGCTGTGCTGGTGGCTAAAGGTGTACTGAAGCTGATGTGTGAATGAAATGTATCATCCTCTAATAATATATTAGGATGTTTTAAAACTTCTGAAAAATGCTTTCTTGTGGTTTGCCAAGAGAGTTACTAGATGTGGAATGTGGCAGAGTTTGCAGAAATTCTGCGTCTCCTTCCAGTCCTTACTTCTACAGTCGAGGTCAAATATGTTAACAAAGAGAAACAAGAGTCAGCATTGGAAGCTTCCTAAGTTAATTATTCCCACTTTTCTTGCTTAGCTTCTCCATCCCTGCAAGAGCTCCTTCTTGTCTGTTCTCCTCTCTTCCTGGGCACTTGGCTGGGCCAAGCAGGAAGTCACCCTTCAAGTCTCTCCATTGCCTGCCCCTTAGTCCTGACTCAGCTCTGCATTCACCCCCTGTCTGTCTCTGTGACCCTCTTGCTCTGAGTGACTGGTGTCCCTGTGATTGTCTTAGTTACTCCTTTTTGTTATTGAGCCAAAATTCCCATCACTCAAAGTTAAATGGGGAAAGGTTTATTTTGCCTCACAGTCTGTACAGGTTTCAGTCCATAGTCAGCTGGCTCCAGGACAGGGTGGCATGGCAGAGGGACATTGTAGAGGAGAAATGTTCTTGGCAGGCAGAAGGCACCAAGGCAGCAAAGCAGCAGCAGACACAGCAGCAATGACAGCGGCCCTCTTTCTGTCCCTCGTATTCTATCCATGCTGTGCACCCTTTGGCAGGTAGCACTCGTGCCTGGGGTGGCCTTTCGCATAATACACACCCAGAACTATGCCAAACCAATCAGTGGACTAATTTACAAATCACCCCCCCCCCAGTCACAGCACCTCATGTATAATTCTAGCGTCACACACTCTAGATCCAGGCACCTCTACAAAGTCCTACCTGTGAGGCGTTGAGGGGACATCTAGACACAAACCATAACACTGTCCACACCCGACTTTCATTTGAGTTCACATTCCCCTCCTCCTCCTCCTAGGGTCCTGTTCTATGTGGTGGATCTTAAGTTCCTCTGGGACAGTCATTTCCCACCTCACACCTGTGAGTATGGCATGTTATATTTGACCAAGTCTACATTTAACCAAACGATTAATCACCTTACAGTTTTTTTTTTAATTTGAGTACACATTCATGTCCTTGAAAATGAGGTATTCAATCTAGAATTTTCTGCCCTCCTGCAATCTTTTCTTAAATTTTTTTTTCAGTACTGGGGATTGAACTCAGGACCTTATGCTTGCCAGGCAAGTGCTTATTCTACTGAGCTATCTCCCCGGCCCTTGGTTGCAATCTTGAAGGCCATAAGTTAAATATTTGTTCTGTTCTTTCATTGAGCATGGCTATGTGAAAGACGCATGATGGAGTGCAGAGAGAGAGATTGCAAGCTGAAGAATTCACACACACACACACACACACACACACACACGACTTCCGAGGAGCACCATGGAGAACAGTGGTGCAGGGGAGCTCAGACCCCAGGGATGGGCCACCTCCTGAAGCCTGTGGGTGGTAATGCTGGAGGTGTGGGAGGAAGAGCGAAAGACAGAAAACTCATCCCATTGTCAGCAAAATAGCAAAAATACAGTGTTAGTGTCTCAGAATGTGTCTATGCCTGCTTGGTTTTCCTCTCCAGAGGGGCTTGGTGTCATTTTTTTTTTAATCAGTGCTGAGGACCTGCTGCCCTTCTGTCCCTTCCCTGCTCTGCTTCTTGGCCTCTCTCACCCTCTCTCATCCTCCCTCCTCTCTACCTGCTTCCTACCCCTGATTTCCTGTTCTCCTTCCGCTGCTTTGGTCCACTCTGTTCAGCAGCTCTGCATGGCATCCTGGGGTTAGTAAAGCTCTGTGATCCACTCTCATTACAGCCTTGGTCGCGCTAATGAGCCGTCCCAGGGTTCTGCACACACTGGGTATTCAAAAAATACCTTCTGAGTGAATTGATCACACATTTTGGCACTTCTAAAATGTCATTCACATGTTCAGTTTGGAGTGTGGCAGTGCCTTTGTGGTTCTGTGAATGGCTTCAATTACCACCATTCCCTGAGTGGAATTTTAAATGGTTCCACTTGTTTGGTGGATAAGCAGTGATGTGGTTGGATGGCAGGAGCCCAGGTCTTCCCTGAAGGCTGGAAGATGCAGAACCACAAACACCAGGAGAAGAATCCCTGTGCATGCACCCAGGCCTCTGGTTTGAGTGCACACCAAGCTGGAGTAGCAAGCCATCCTTCTGACACATACTTCTAAGGAGCACTTTCTCACCCTAGTACTTCTGTTCTCCATGACCCACTCTTTCTCTTTGCTGGAACAAAACACCTGACACTCACAAAAGAGGAGAGGGTTATTTGCGCTCTTGGTTTCCATCCATAGTTGGCTGCTCCAAGGCACCAAGTGATGGCAGAGGGGCCCAGCAGAGGGAAAGGTGTTCAACTCCTGGCAGGCAGAAAGCAGAAGGAAAGAGAGGTGCTGGGGAGGTAGGTTCACTCCTCCCCACCCACCCCTCTGTGGACAGGCCCTGCCTCCTGCTGCACCTCAGCTATGAGCTCCTAGATGGATGAATCTGTCGTGGGCACCTCAGCCACACTGTCAGCTCTGAATACGGGAGACTTCGGGAAGTTTGGTTTTTGAGTAGTAACACATTTTTTAAAAAGAGTATAAGTTAGAATTAAAGCAGCAAGTAATACAGAACTTCACTTAACAAAGTAATATGAATTTCACAATATTTTTGTCTTCCAACCAGTTATTCATATTACCAGATATACGCATGTAAAATTGGAATAAGAAAGAAATGTATGAGAAATTAAGAAGCAAAAAAAGTACAAACGATGGAACAAAGGAGACAAAACAAATTAAATATTATCTGCTCCTTTCCTTAGACCCACAGAAATACACAATACAGTTGTCCAAACCATCCTAATTACATACATAGATAAATCTTTCCCCCACACACACACTCCCTCTCCTGTCCTCCTCAACTCAGAAACTCTTTTTGAATAAGTTCATTCCCTTTTCCCAGTATCTGTTGTACTCTTCAGGTTCCATTTTTCTCTGTCAGGTTCTCAGACTAAGGAGATAATACGATGTTTGCACAGGTGGGTCTGGTTTATTTCACTTGAATATGTTCTCTAGTTGCATCCATTTACCAACAAAAAGAATAGATAACATCAAGAAGTCAGACAATAGCAAATGTTGGAGGCACTGTGGAGAGAAAGGAACACTTCTCCACGGCTGGTGGGAGTGCAGACTGGTACAACCTATGGAAATGGAAATCAGTGTCGAGATTCCTTAAAAAGCTAGGGTTGGAGATTCCATTCAAGCCAGCTATTCCCCTCCGGGGTATTTTTCCCGAAGAACTGAAAACCTCATATCACAGCGATATATGTGCATCCATGTTTATAGCAGCACAATTTGTCATAGCTAAATCCTGGAAACAAACCAGATGCCCATTAACTGAAGAATGGATAAAGAACGTGGTATTTTTACACAATGGAGTATGATTCAGATATAAAACAGGATAAATTTTGAGTCTTTGGGAAGATCTTGTTCCAAGCTATAATGTCCATGTAACAGACTGTGATCTCATGAATCATTTTGTGTTTCAGATATTAAATTATAAAGTTATGTAAGGATGTTTAAGAATGGATAATAATTGGAATTAAACAAAATAAAACACTATTCAAGATGAACAAAAAGGAAGACCAGCATTTGTTCATGACATACTCTTAAGGAGAGTGGGCAGGGAGCAAGTACCTTTTGCATTTTTGGTGTTGTTAAACTAAATTTAGAATGGAGCAAGAGATCAACACAATTTTTCATAATGAAGGAGTATCCTTTGATCATATTTTAAGAACTTCAAAAATAGAAAATTACTCTTAATTTCAAAGTGAATACAAAACTTCCTTTCTCACCCCACCATTAATACTGATACATATCTCAATTTTTAATGGTTTTTAATTCACTGCAACAAGTTTCTCATGTCTTTTGGGTATTTTCTCATAGGTTGTGTTGAATTAAAGCTCATTCCCACCCATCTGAATTTATGAAGGTGACTACTGAAGCCTCAAATGCTTCTTCTGGATGGTGGAAATGCATTTCTTTCCAATTTCTATCTCAAGACAAAGAGAAGGAGGAGTCTCTGGGGAATTTGGAGATTCATTCGTAGGTCTTCATCATCCATAATATTCACAGACAGTGGGCACAGCTGTCTTTAATAACCCAAACCCTAGCTGAAAAAGCAGAATACGTGCCAGAGAAAGATCAGCTCTGAGAGGACCTTTTTGCAGCCCAGGCATCCTCATAGACTGAAGCAAGATTTCATTTACAACTACACTGAATATTTACCTTAAGCTTCTGTCATTAAGTGAAATTGCTCGACTATGCACCTGAGACAGTGCCTTGGAGTTTCTGGTGTCTAAAATGCTTCCCTGTGCTTCTGTTTTGTTCTGGTCTCCTTAGGATGATAGGTGGATCTGTATCCCTTTGGGGAATTGCTGTGAATGGAAGGTCACAGCCTAGGAGTGGAGAGACCTGGCCTAAGACCTGACATTACTGGGCAGGACTGTAGCTTGGATTCTGCCCATGAACCTGAGACTCAGTTTCCCCCAGTGTAAAATAAAGACCTGCCAGGACTTTTCTGCTTTCACAGTCCAATGGTTGCCCAAGTCAAAAAGGACCTTCATTCCCTTAGAAAGCAAGTTATTGGACAGAACCTAAATCCCAGATAATAGAACTTACATCTGTTAATATAGTAACAGATTCTCAATAGCTTTGTTGTTGTTACTGGGAATTGAACTCAGGACCTTTGTACTAGGTTCTGCCTTATATCTTATTTTGAGACAGGCTCTACTAAGTCATTAGTGGAGTTCAGGATGGCAACCTGAGATCTTCCCGTCTCAGCCTCCTAAAATACTAGGATTATAATAGGGACACATTTTTAAAATGTATGTTTTATAATTTATTTTTTACGTGTTTATAATTTATACACAGGAAAATACGCTCTTTTGGGATGCATACATGTTTTTGAGTTTTGATAAATGCACTCTTCTATGTTATAAAGTAGTTGATGTTACCATTGACTATATTCCAAGATGCAAGAAGAAGTTTTAACCTATGATTAGCCATTCTTTCTACCACTTAGTGTATCGAAAAATAAAAAAAGAGAACCTGCTTTGATTCTTGAATCCTGGAGCTTTTCTGAACTACTACTGCCTGTCTGCTAATTCTCATGTATCTGGGATGAGCAGGAGGAGGCTTTCCATCCCTCCCTCCTTCCTGAGAATGGTTTGTAGCACGCTGGTTCATCTTGATTGTCCAGTTGGCCAGCTTGGAAGACACTGATGAGGTAAAGGGAACACACTCTTGGGAGTGTTGGTGTAGGCATGCGGTATGACCTTTCCCCCAGGCTCTCCCCTGCATGAAGCAGCTGACCTCCTCCAGGCCCTTCTGCCTTAGAGCTTCAGCCATGGACTGAACCCTCTAAAATGTGAGCCAGAATAGGTCTCTCCTCTTGGAGCTTGCAGGTGTCAGGTTTTTTGTTCCAGTGACAGAAAGCTGAGGGATCCAGTGTCCTTTGGAAGAACTGCACTCGGCGGGAGGGATGATCTTCCTTTTTTCCCCAAGACAAGACAGGAAGACAGGAAGGTGCTGAGAACCAGGGCAGATCTCTAGTGTGAGTAGAAGTCATCACAGGAGCCAGTATGCTGGGTGGTGTGGTGTGAGGTTGGTGGTTTCCGGAAATGTTTTGAGGTTTTCCTGGGAGAGGGTCACCTTGACCTGTGCAGAGAGGAGATGTTTGTTCTCTGGGTCAGTCCTGTGCGCTTTCCCCAGAACCAGAAGAGATTCATAATAGCCAAGTCAGTTTAAGCAAAAAGACAAGCAGGGCATCATAATACCATTTCTGAAATTATACCACAAAGATATAGTAACTAAAACAGGGTGGTAGTGGCACAAAATAGAAATTGAGCCTAATAAGGTAAAACAGAAGACACGGAAACCAGTGCCTTTAATCATCTGATTTTTGACAAGCCAAAACCATGCATTAAACAAAAGAAGACTCTTTTTAATAAATGGTGCTGTGAAAACTGGTCATCTTTAGGCAGAAGATTGAAACTAAATCTTTATTTCTCACTTTTACTAAAATTAAATAAAAGTGGACTAAAGACCTAGAAACTTTGAAACTACTCAAAGCAATTGCTGTAATGTAGGGGAAAGGCTTGGAGCTGGAGATGCAGAAGGACTACCGGACTTTCAAGCCTACTACAGAGCCACTGCTGCCTGGAACAGGGAGAGCTTTGTGGGTCACCTATGCAGGGTCACTGATGCCTCCCAATTGATGGGCAGCAGGCCAGCGATCTCATGCACGGGCAGCACTAAGCCACCAGGTGCCTCCGGAGATGTGCTGGTGTGATAATGCCGCTTCCATTCTCACAAGCCTGCTCTCTCACTGACTCTCTCTCTCTCTCTCTCTCTCTCTCTCTCTCTCTCTCTCTCTCTCTCTCTCTCTCTCTCGGATGCAGCTAGAGAGAACTCTGTAAATGTGGTGGTCATGGTTGAATCTTTAGTACAAATTGCCACAGAAAACAAAGCCCCAATCCATGTTTTGTGTGATTCTCTTTCACAGTAGGAGTGGAGAATGGAGTGAAATGAGGTGAGTGCACGATCTTACTACCACTCTTCCACCCACCATCTTTTTAATAAATTTTCTGAGACGCTTTTCCTGGCCTCGGTCAGAATTCAGTAAATGACAGAATTCAATGACTGACTAAGGGTTGTAAACCTTGCCCTCCTAGAATGAATTCACTGTTCTTTAGCACAAATAAAATAAGATAAAATCATAGAATCTTAGAATTGAAAGTAACATTGAGATAACTTGGTGATTTGAGGCATGGTGCTTAATCATAGATTAATTCTTTCATTTATGAAATGAAGGGAATATGGCGGTCACTCTCAGGCTTTTCTTTGATTTGCTATTAAAGTGGGTTAGAACCTTTTTGCAGATTGTAGGAAGGTTAGAATTTTCACTTCTCTTCTTTTGAAAAGTGCTCCAGTAAGAATGTTCACATCCTGCCCCTAGCCGAATTCATATGCTGAGACTTGAGTTCCAGCATGATGGTATGAAGACCTGGGTCTCTGAGTGGTAATTAGGTCCTGAAGACTCCACCCTACAGGCCTGAGGGAGCCTGCTCCCTGGTGGCAACCACAGTGCGTTGGTTGTTCTGTGTTCCTAAGAGGTGGTTTGTGTATTTGCAGCCATAAATGCATCCATTCATATACCTATGCCTCCTACCCTTTTAAATAGTAATAACCCTATACAGTACTATGTTCTTGGTTGGTTTTCATTTAATATATTTTTTGGATGTGTTTTCTATTCAGTGTTGTTAGTTGCTATCTCATTCTTTCAAATGGCTTTGTTATTCCATTTATACATGATCCTTTACTCACAGGCATATGGTAATTTCTTTGTGAACATGTTACCAGTTTCGTCTTTCTGTTATTTCTGTTATAAAAATTTTGTCCAGTATTTCTGTTATATTATAAACAGTGACATAATTAATACATTATGTGTTCCTGTTTTATTATGTGAAAATATGTCTTTAGGATTGATTGCTAGGATGAGGGTTGTGGCATCAGTGAAAGCAGGTATGTTAATTGTTTTTAGAGATGGCCTCGTTGTTCTCCATGAAGAGTGCAGTGACTTTCACCTCCACTAGGAGTATGTGTGTGCACGCAGGTGTGCCTATTGGACTATACCTTGTCAATACAGTATTTTTACTGTTTAATTTTTAAGTACAATTGACAAAAATATTATTTCATAGTAGCTTTTTTCCCATAATTTTATTGATAAACAAATAGCAATGGGACAGTTTCAAATCAAATCGGTAGGACAGTTTCAATAATTAACACACTGCGAGTGAGTGAGCGAACGAGCGAGGAGGAGGGCGTTCTAGGCGAAGGCGCTGCAGCCGCCATTATCCTCCGCTTCTCTGCTGCACCGACCTCAGTGTCCTGCCTGATCCCACTTGTTTG
>NW_004524607.1:1167151-1170635 GCF_000260255.1 Octodon degus
GATCCTCAGGTCTATTTTGTTGCCAGTACCATGCTGATTTTATCACAGTAGCCTTGTAGTATAATTTCAAGTCAGGAATTGTAATGCCTCCTGCCATGTCTTTATTGCCCAGAATTGCCTTTGCTATTCTAGGTCTTTTATGGTTCCAGATAAATTTTAGGAATGATTTCTCTAGGTCTGTGAGGTATGTCGATGGCTCAGTAGGATAATTGCTTCCCTGGCAAGCACAATGATCTGAGTTTAATCCCTGGTTCCACCCTCAAAAAAAAAAATTAGAAAGGAAAATATTAAATGAGACATTGCAAGAAAGGATGATTTTATTGAACAATGTAGACATTCAGCTCTGAGCCTAGTTGTACATCAACTGAGAGTAAGGATTTTTTGAGTTTTAGCATATGGAAATGTAGAAATTTCCCACCTGCTCTTTCTGAAGCATTTCTTCTGAGCAAGTGTCTGCGAAAGCCCTTCGTGGACATCAGCACTCCAGGCCTGGGTCTTTTCAGTCCCTCTGCCCATCCACTGGAATACCCTTCCAAGAAACTATTGGAGAATAGACAGCTGGCTCTCCAGGCCATAAGACTGATTATAAAAATCTAGTTGCTCAATGAAAATGACCACTGTGTATGTGTAAAAGCACTTGGTTAGTCTTCTGAGCTGCAGTTGATAATAGATGTGTTTTTAGAGGAAAACTGTAAGCTCTAAGAGATGTAAGCATCTGTTCTTTCTGTCTTGCCTTCGGGCTCATTCTTCATAGTTTACCTCCATGGTGAACTTTCTTTTTCTACTAAATGCCTGAAAATGGGAGTGTAAGTAACTAAGGTGGGTTTTGACAGTTTTACTGAAACAAAACTTTATTTTCTGGCTTTCCTTGCCTATATCTGCTCTCAGTGCCTGTTGACTCCCCTTTCTGCCTCATGCCCCAGATGGCATTCCTGTCTGTGGAGTGAACTTGCCAAATGAGGTGATGACAAACTGTGTTTTGCTTCTTTATGATGCTTATGGGAAATACTCCAAGGAGGTGGACCTCATGGCTGTAAAAGTCAAAACATTTAAGTCGTTAGTTCTCATCAAAGTGTTTGTCATGGGCCTTGGACATTGTGCTATTATACTGTCACTGTTACTCTTTAGAACATTTCTCAGTTTTAGCTTCCAATACAGTTATACCAGTAGACAGGTGTAACCCATGTCACCACCTTTAGTAGGTTCAGAATTGTGAAGCATGGAAAGGGATCCTGAGAGTAAAACATTTGAAAGCCCCTGGTTTCAGCTGTGTTTTCCTATGTGTGATACAAACTCAGGATCCATCTTTCACTTACATGTAAAGCGGTTCACTTTTCTCCTTTTTTCTGGCTTTCTTAGCATTGATATTGTCCCTTGGTTCCTGGTCTCTGTCCCATGAGACACCTTGGCTGGTGCTCATGGTTGGTGCTTGCACCTGTCAAGAGCCACCTACCTCAGACTGCACCCCGGCTTTCCTGGGTATAGTAGAGACACCTGGCTCGTTCCATGTGGCAGGTGGACAGCTGGCTGGGAAGATACCACTCACCACAGTGATTAGGCTGACTTGTGGACAACTTAATCTCTAAAATGTGGTATAATGTAGCTAATTCAGTTACAGTAAATTCTTCCACATTTAGAGAGAATTTTTGGTAACTAATGAGCAACTCTGCTCCCAGCCTCTGGTTAGGGAGCCCCGCTCTGCATCTTGATCAGGGATGAGGGCCTCTTAGCAAGCTATACTTTGACGTGCAAGTATAATAAATGACTATCTCTAAAGAGAAAGATTGCTTTTCTAAATAAAAAATGAGAGCCAGACCACACAAATCCTGTGGACATTTCTATCTTTCTTCTCTCTTGACTAGGTATGAATATAATCACTTGCCCTTCAGTATTTTAACCATTCAGGAATTTTCAAACATTTAAACAGAATATCTGAGACCCTCTTCCATCCCCTTGGGACACCCCCCACCACTCCACAGCACCACTCTGCCCGCTGATTAGGAATTTCTGCCGCGTTCCAGGAACCCCCAGACCCAGTCCTAGCCCAGGTCTGGTGAGTGTGTGGGACAGCTTCCAGCTACCCTGCGCTGGTGGGACCTATTACTGGTCCCAGCCCAGGAGCAGCATGGGTGAGACCCTCTTCCACCCCCTTGGGACGCCCCCCACCACTCCGCAGCAATTCCCCCACCCTGCCCGCTGATTAGGAATTTCTGCCACGTTCCAGGAACCCCCAGACCCAGTCCTAGCCCAGGTCTGGTGAGTGTGTGGGACAGCTTTCAGCTACCTTGCACCGGTGGAACCTATTACTGGTCCCAGCACAGGAGCAGCGTGGGTGAGATCCTCTTCCACCCCCTTGGGATGCCCCCCACCACTCCACAGCAACTCCCCCACCCTGCCCGCCGAGTAGGAATTTTTGGTACATTCTGGGAACCCCCAGATGCAGGCCTAGCCCAGGCCCAGCGAGTGTGTGTGAGAGCTGCCTCTCCCCCTACTCCACCTTGTCCCATCCAGGCTCAGCTCAGGCCTGGCATAAAGGCCTGGGGTGAAACCCTGCAGCTGCAATCCCTGCAGAAAGCGTAGAGGATAGAACACCCAGGTAGTCCAGGAGCAGAACATCTTGCCAGAGGGGCACAACAGGTTCACCCCCAAGGGCAACAGCAGGAAGGAGCTGAGCACAGCAGCCAGACCCAAGCCAGGCACAGCTGGATAAATCCAAACTTTGTAGATCTGCACCTAAACTTCAGTATGTGGTAAGGTTATAACTACAATGAAGATCTACAACAAAGGTCAGAAGACAGTGCTACATAAAATGACGAGAAGGAACAAAATGCAACCTCAGAACCCAAGCCCACCCATAACAAATGCAGAGGACATTAACACAGAACAAATTGGAAATCACACAGCTGAAAGCAATGAATCAATGGCTTCTAAAATAAAGAAACAGCTGAAGAAAGGTATGGAGGAACTCAGATTAGAAATAAAAAAAAAGAAATCCCTGAATTAATAACATCTGCAGTAAAGAATCAAATGCAGAAACATATGGAGGAAACCCAATGCCCACCGAGAACAAGTGCAGAGGACACTAGCTCGGCTCAAAGGTATGAATTAATAGCGTCAATAGTAAATAAGGAACAGCAGAAAGTTAGAGAAACTCAGAGTGCAATTCTTTTCTGAAATAAAAAAAGAATTCTCAGAACTCATAGCATCTGAAGTAAAGAAACAACTGTAGAAACATAGGGAGGAAACCCAATCAGAAAAAAACACTGCAGTAAAAGAATTTATAACTGCTTCTAAAGAAGACATTGATAAAAAAAAATAGAGATTAGAAAAATGACAGATTCCTTGAATGAGCAATACAAGAAAGAAATAGATCCCATGAAGCAGAGTCAAACAGATATAGAGGAAATTAAACTTTGAATCACAAGCTTACAAAACTGTTTAAGTGAAAGTGAAGACAGAGTTTCAGATCTTGAAGATGCTGGTG
>NW_004524607.1:1191268-1192508 GCF_000260255.1 Octodon degus
GATCAGTTAGGGGCTCTCACTGTCTCTTCCCTTTGGCCTCCAGCCTCCTATGTGCTAGCGCTCACTCTTCCCGCTGTCTCCTCTCCTTTATCTCAAGTTTGTTTTCTCTACCTCTGCAGCTTCTTGCTGATTCAGTTTCTCATCCACAAGAATCCTACAGCCAGACTCTGGAGTCTGTTTTGTTTTGTTTTGTTTTGCTTTGTTTTGTTTTGTTTTGTTTTGTTTTGTTTTGTTTTGTTTTTATAACCAAATTGGCAAGTAAAAGTATTCTGGTAAATTACTACAATTTTCTTCTTTCCGGGGGGGTTCAAATATAATTTTGTTTGTATTATTTAGATTTCTTTTCTTTTTCTTTTCTCTCTTCTTTCTTTCTTTCTTTCTTTCCTTTCTTTCTTTCTTTCTTTCTTTCTTTCTTTCTTTCTTTCTTTCTTTCTCTTTTTTTTTGTGGAATCGGTGATTGAACTCAGGCCCTTGCGCTTGCCAGACAAGTGCTTAGTCTACTGAGCTATCTACCTGGCTCTTATTTATTTATTTATTTATTTATTGAGACAAGGTCTTGCTAGGTAGTTCAGGCTGGCCATCAACCATGTAACCTAGACTGACTTTGAATTGTAGTAATCCTTTTGCCTCAGTTTCCTAAATCCTAGGATTGCAGGCACACACCAGTATACCCATCTTCTATCATATTTTCATCTAACAATTTTTTCCTGATATGTATTGCAAATAAGTATGGAATAATTAAAATAACAAGGAATTATTTGGGCACACTTGATTTCCATGGAAGCTTCATTCATCACCCATGCGCATTTGTAACCCAGGAGTGAGATGAGCCCCTCCAGTGTGGCAGGGATAGCCATGCCCTGGCTGGGGGCATGCAGTGCACCCCCTCCTAGGGCAGCTGTCGCAGAGGGAGGGATTTGGACCTGGCCACAGGGATGAGCAGGCTTGGTTAATGCTTTGAAGCAGAAGCCACAGACATGCTGAGTCTGCATAGAAGCTTCCCACTTGAGCAACGGCTGTTGTGTCAAGGACAGGTTTTTCTGATCATTTATGGTTTATAGACAGACTATACCAGGAGCGGTAGGTTTTGGGAAACTTTGAAAATCATACTTTCCCAAGTGAAACTTTTTCGGTTGGGCTGAAGTGCAGTGGAATGATGTGGAAGTGGCTTATGCAGACCACCCTCCCAGGCTCAGAAACATTCCCTTGAGGGGTTTGTCTTAAATTAGGCCATGATGAC
>NW_004524607.1:1193278-1194344 GCF_000260255.1 Octodon degus
AGCTTTTTATCTATCAGTCTCCTATATTTTGCTAAAAAGGATTTGAGATGCCTTACAAAAGATGTGAAACACATGTAGATAAAAGGCAGGAAAAAGGCCAAGCACATTATCACAATTTTAAGGCAATGACTTAATCAAGGCAGAGCTGTTTCTTATTTCTCATAGGAAAGAAACGTATCTCAGGTGGAGTTTTAAAAGACAATCATGTTTAAATTAGTGAAAAATTACTTCACCTTCACTTTTACAGTAAATAAAACCACTTAGTGTTATCTCATGTACTATGTTCTAAAAAAAGGTGAAATTTGGCAGTAGTGATTATAATGGTATAAGCCAAATAGATCCATGTGAATTAGGCTGCATAAAGCTTGCGGATCATTTAGAGCAATCCTAGATGGGCTCCCTGGAGGAATATTTAGGGAAAGGGTGGAATTTGTATTTTGTAGTTAATCCTCTTGTGTAGTTAATCTGGAAGTTCTCAGGAAACTCAAGAGACTTGGGACTAGGTGTGCATGTAACACGATATGATTGAAAAGTATGTGAATGCTTAAATTTAAGACATTTCTTATGGTAAAGAACATGTTACAATGAATCCCCCTCAAAATACCCTCCATTGCTTCAAGCACACTTACCCCATCATGTTTATCTCTTTCTGAAACATTTTGGAAGTCATCTTTCACGTGTGTCTTTAGTTGGGCCATCATAGTTACCTGAATTAACTCAACATAATTTCCTTCCATGGTCATTTTGACTTGGGAGAAGAACTAGAAGTTACATGTTGCCATATCTAGTGAATAAGTGGATGATGACACCCTGCCATGTGTGTATGAGCCTGATTTTCTGTTGGACAACACTTGGCAGCAGCATTCACTGTAGTTTTGACAACACTTTGCACAGACCTTCCTGAAAGGACTTTCAGAGCTGCTTCAGAAAATTGCAAGAGCAACGAGATAAGTGTGTTCAAGTGAGAGGATTTGGGGGGAGATTAATGGCAAAGTGTCTTCTAATATAATAATTTTTTAAAGCTTAAACATTCACCATATATTTATTTTTTTCTTGAAAAGGATGT
>NW_004524607.1:1197390-1198814 GCF_000260255.1 Octodon degus
AGTGCACCTGGTTGGGGCCAGCACGGCATGTGGTACCAAGCATTGAACTCCAGTCCCTGCACTTGCCTAAGCAGGTGCTTAGTCTGCTGAACTATCTCGATAACTCTGATTTTCCATGACTCTAGTAACAATTGCTTTACATATTGATGTTAAATGTAGCTTTTGGACACATGAGCATTTGCATATCATTAATTGCCAAATGTAAGGTTAGCATGTGCAGCACCCAGAGAGATGACAAGGGTGCATGAACACAGGCCAGCCAGATCCCTGCCATCTCCTCAGATCCCTGTATTAAAGAGGCCTCATAACTCACCTGCAGTCTAGTGCTCGCTATGGTGAGGGCCCTTTCACTCACTGATTCTCACTCGTCCAAAGGACACCCCGTACACAGTGTGACTTGGGGGTAGAAATGATATAATCTTTCAATATTAACTCTTTATGCATGTACCAAAAATTATGTATGTGCCCAACTTCCAAGGGTCTGCATGAGAAAGAAGGAGTTATGAGGAGAGGAGATTCCTGGGAAGTTCTGGCTTTGGAAGTCTTTTCAGGGAAGAAGAGACTGGAGCCTGCCTGACCTTGAATAACGCAGGGACTTGATAGGGTCATTGAGGGGTGACAGAGAGAAAGAGGTTTGTGTAAGAGGATGGAAGGTATGAGATGCATTTGAGTACAATAAAGAAGTAAGATGCACCACAGCCCTCTCTTATACTGGGGGGGGGTGGTCCTGAAGAGAAGGGTGCAAAATATCTTGACCAAGGAGGCTAATGCTATAATGAAGAACCAATGCACTTCAATGACTCAACAGAACTTGTTTCTTGCTCATTTGTTCAGAGAATGGACCAGGGCACTACAGTGTGACCCCAAGGAATCAGGCTCTATGTCCATTCCCTTCAGTCAGCTCTTTAACCAGAAGGGAGAAAAAATGCAGCAGGCAGGGCATGTATGAGGAATATCACAGGTTATCTGGTGAGCATGTTATGCTCTTCCCATTTTCTTCCTGTTGGTCAGAACTGAGTCGTGTAGCTATGCCCACCTGCAAGGCATTCTGGGAAATGTAACAGAGCTCTATTTGAGGTGAAACAGGAAGCAGTGTGTGGCCAGGACTGATTTCTAAATTGACTTTTAGCCCATTTGGAATTTATCCAGAAGGCAGTAGGAGTCGCTCTCAACCTTAGCAGAGTAGGGACAAGCTCACTGGTTGTGAAAGTGCCTTAGAGGGAGTGTTTTTTGTGTTTTGTATTCAAGATCAATCCACATTACATTTACAAAAATCTTCAGTTGTATTTGACAGAGTAGTAAGATGGTGGATGGGTGCCAGAAGGGAGTCCTGGGTGCATGGAACCTTCCAGGAGTTGAGGCTGGGAAGCCAGTCAGTACTGTTGTGATGATCTGACTGCAGTTGCAATAGGAATTCCTTCATG
>NW_004524607.1:1207144-1213502 GCF_000260255.1 Octodon degus
AAAAAAAAAAGACTTCATCATGAAAGAAAAGTCCATAGAGGAGTAGCCAATATCTGATCCAGAGAAATCTGATTTTATATATTAGTTAAACGAAAGGAGTGTAAACCCTGTACTTTAATATTAGGCTTACAAATTGAGGAATAATTGTCATTAATTAGCCAAGACTATTAAAAGAGGTTGTACTTTTTTTGTTTTTATTAATTTTATTGAGAAACAAATAGCAATGAGACAGTTTCAAAACCAATTAGTAGGACAGTTTCAATAATTGATACATTGCATGTTGTTGTCTTTGTAGTGGTTATTCATAGTACAAGATGCAGAAATAATATCCTGTCCAAACACTATTAGTAAAAATCTTTCTTCTCATTGAATTAAGAGAAAGAAGCTGTATATCTATCCTACCTATTTCATATATACAGATACAAAATGTATACAGATACAAAATGTCCTTCATTTGTATATCCTTTTTTTAGTTTTGTCAGAGATGGGTATTCTATTGCCATTTAAATCTTGTAGGTGCATGAATTCAGCAAAATTATCCAACATATTCCAGTAGTCCATTGTAGTAGTGAATTATCTGTAGGACTGGCAATGTCAGAAGTTGACTTGAGCCTTTTACAGCTCAGCATATTAATATGGCTTTCCTTTTTTTTTTTTTGCCTGCTCAGGATGCCTTAGGGGCAGGTCTGGTAAGGCATGAGGTTCAAACCACAGAACTCAGCCTGACTGCTTTGCTTAAGCAGGCACCTAAATAACTGAGCAAATGGGCAGGCCCCCTATGGCTTTATTTTTTATACCTCATTTTTATACTTTTCTGCTGGATGGTTAAGACCAAGATAAAGCAAGACCTATGTAACAAGAAATATAACTTTTGTATCTGATAAGGTCAGTCAAGTACCCTCAGGATTTATCCTGTAACCCGGTCCTGTAGGTTGCAGATCCTTTCTGTCAACCATGTGGATGAGTCACGGCCATTGCTTGACCAATTTGCTCTCTGTGAAGGCCTGAGAGAATGTTTTCTCTCCAGGTGACTCTCCTTAGGCACACTCTACATCATCGATCACTTTTCTCTGTGGCCCCATAATCTCCTTGATCAGAAAATTTGGGACACCACTGAGTCACCATATATTTCAAGAATACCAATTGCCTGTGTTAGTTGGGACATAAACAATCTGTGTCGTAAATGTTCTTCCTGCCAAACAGTTTTTCATATGCAGCTTAATGCTAATTCTGCCAGTAGGAGTGGTGACATGACTCCTTGACTCTTTTGATGCCATTTTATGAGTAAAGTCAGCAAGATACAGAGAAATCTTACTCAGATCACAAGGGTGTCCATACGTGGGGCCCAAATTACAACTCACTGTCACCTTTTGAGGACTAACAAGATTACTATCCATGACGAGAACCAGACTAGTGATTTATTCTGTCTCTACTGTATTCTGCCCTGCAAGCTGACTCTTGTAAGAAGCTAATATTTTTTCTTGACTCTTATTTTTTTTTCTTGACTCTTATTAATGGTATTTTCAATAACTGATTCCAAGAAGAGCACTTAGTATGTGTTTGTAAGTATTTCCATCATTTCATTGGACTTACTGATAAATCAAGACCTCTATTAATGTTTATTTCAAGAATAAGAGAAGATTATGAATATAAGTATGATTGATCAGTGAAAATGAATCCCTAGTTTAACTTAGTCTTTAATAAAAGTAACCTTCTAGGGATGACTTGATATCCTTCAGGGAGCAGAAACTCAATCTTGAAAGAAAGGAAGAGATTGGATTTTGCTCTGATTTGGGTTTTGCTTTCTTTAAATTTTCAGTTGTCAGTGAAGTCCTCATAACAGGAAAACTGAGGTAATTCAACAGTGATGTGATGCTCTCATGGCTGAATATTTGGCATGTGGAGTTGGGTTCTGCTTGTGTGCCACTTGAGTTAGCTACACCCTTTAATCCTGTATTATTTTTTACTACTGGGGATTAAAGACAGGGTCTTTGCACTCAGCTACATACCAACTCTTTTTATTTTTATTTTTAAATTTTAAGTGAAAGCCTCACTAAGTCACTATGCGCTTAACTTGCAGCCTTCCTGCCTTAGTCTCTCAGAGTGCTAGCCTTTACATAATTTCTGTGTGAATCTATTCTTAAAGGGGAAATAAACCTTTTCCCCTTTAATTTTGAGGGCCAGGTATTTTGTCTTTGCAGTGAGAAAAGCAACTAAGACAGGCCTCAACCCCTCATGCAACCGTCTCTCCAAGGCCCTATCTCCTAGTGCTGTCACACAGGCGATTAGGTTTCAGTGTATGAAGCCCTAGCAGTTCTTTTGTAAAAGAAGCCCAAGACACAGCCTTGGCCCCTTTTATCATGTGAAGGCATCACTGTCTAGACCATTGCAGATGCTGATTCATTAGTTCATTTTGCACATTCTAGTCCTTGAGGTTTCTCGACTTCTTCTATTTCCACCTATCTTCCAAAACCTACCTACTTCTGGGGATGATTAAACTAGTGTTTAGCATGCAGCTTAGGAGGATTGGTGAAATAGCTCAGTGGACTAAGCATCAGCTTAGGCAAGCACAGGGACCAAGGTTCGATCCCTGACACCACATGCTGCACCAGCCCTGCCCCTAGGCTCACTGAGCTGGCCACCAAGACCAGGTGTGGTGGCACACACCTGTAATGCCAGTCCTGGAGAGACTGAAAATAGGAGGATTACTAGGAGTCCAAGCTGTGTAGTGAGACCCTGTATCAAATACATTTTTTTTAAAGATGCAGCTTAGGGATCCCAGCCTCTAGGTGTATTCTGTGACTTTGCTGTTCCCACACTTCCATGTTGGTTTCTTCTCACAACTTTATCTAGCATTGTGTTGAAATGCCCTCTGTGGATTTGTCTACATAGTACACTATAAGCCTCGTGTAGGTCCTTATGTCTAGGACATCATGGTTCACTATGGTGGATGAGTTTATATAATCATGATTTCTTGAACATACAGGTTCATGTGGAATCAGCTTCTTAAACAATGACTCTAATAATTTCTGGGCATCTCCTGGCACATCAGGCCCAAGGCTCTCTCTTTGTGTACCAGGCTTAATTGATCTTTGGAGGTGGCTTAACAACCTGTGCTACTTGTTGACAACAAATGGGACATCTCTGCCTTCCATTTCCCTTACGCTGTGGTGTTTCTTCCCTCTAGGTCAGAGGAAAGTGTTTGACCTTCCTTTGGGGAGCTGCCTCTTTTGCAGTCATGTGTATGATGCTGGGTCTTCCTTTCTCCATGACAACTGCACAACGTGTACCTGCAAGGTGAGGTGGTGCAGGTGGGCAGCAGCACCACCAAGAGGGTTAGGATGCTGGGGTCATTAGCCAGCAGCAGTGCTATTTATTTATCAGACATAGGAATTGGTGGTGCCACTTCACAAGTGGAGTCACACTCAAGGTCACCAAGAAGTCCACGTGCAACACTCACCTATTATTCAGCTCATCCTCTGGGACCCCACAAGGGGGCTCCTCCTGGTGAGATCAACATTCTGAACATTGTCCTGAGAATTCCCCAAGCCAGACACAAACATGGGGCCATGTTGCCCGGCTCCAATAACCAATGTGAATTCTCAGACACACTCATAAATTACAATGACTTTCATAATATTGACAGCAAAGACACACATGTATTTATGGTCCAAGCTGAGCCTGGTAGCTTGGGAAGATAGTATGTATGTGTTTCTCATTGTCCCATATCTTCCTGGGGCAATGGTTTTCTTTTCTGAAAAGGCAGATGATGGTGTAATTTTTAGTAGGAAAAGAATTCCACAGCCCTAGAGATTCAGAGAGACACATCACACATGCACAGATGTCCTTATGCAGTAAATTATATGTGAGACCAGGAAGAAAAACATTTCCCGTGGAGGGCTTTGGGATCTTTGCTAGTTAACTCCAACATCTGGGGCACCCAGTTTGAAAATAACTTATTTTGTTGGAGATGGCTGCTGTTTTGCTTATGATAGCTAAAGGGCTAGAGTGGCAGAGAGAGGCATGCAGATACAAAGACCAACCAGGAGAGCTATAGTAACAGGTATATTATTCCAGAGTTGGCAATTGCCTGTTGTTCAAACTAGACATCAAAACATGCAGCACATGTGCATAGCATCACCTGGGGTGACAGCTTAGCTCTGAATTGGTGTTCTTTGATCAAAGATGCCTAGCTTCCTATGAAATGCCTCACAGTGGCAGAAGTCCAAGGAAGAGACTCCAGAAAGCTCTGTTAAGGAAGAATGTGGAGGAAGAGAGAGGCAGGAAGGAAGAAACACCATGGTTTGCAGTGAGTGGGGCTTCACTGGCTGAGTGGACTGGCCTCGAGTGTGGAGTCGTAAATCACTGGAAGGGGGGATGTGTGCTTGCTGGCCTCAGACACTAGGATCCTATACAATGTACTCCAGATGCGAGGCAATGGAGAACATTGTGAAGAGAGTCATAGTTCTATTTCAAAACATGAATACATAGCACTGTCTTTATCACTCTCCTCATTGCTGAGACAAAATACCTGACACCCAAAGTTAAAGCAGGAAAGTTTTATTTAGCTCACAATTTGCAGAGGTTTCAGTCCATAATTGGTTGGCTCCAACAGAGGGTGACATATGATAAAGGGGTGACTTCATGGTGATGGAAAACAGCAAAAGCAACAAGAGAGAGACAGGACTTCTCTTTCCCTTATATTGTATGTGGGCTGTCCACTCTACGGTGGGTGTAGCACTCACACCCTTAATCCCAGCACTAGACCATGAAGTAGATTCACCCACCTCTAAAAATCCTGCCCCCCATGACTGCATGAGGATTTGTGGTGACATGTAGACACAAACCATAACAAGCACCTATAATTTAAAGAAGTTACATGTGGATTATTGAAGGAAGACCAGCTAAGATATCTGGTCTACCTCAGGAAAGTCCTTTTTAATTTTCTGTTTCCTTTTGGGGCCCCAGGACTCCACTGTGGTGTGTAAGAAGAAGTGCTCCCACCCTGGCAGCTGTGACAGGGACAGTGAGGCCTGTTGTGAGCAGTGCCTCCTGCGAGTGCCCCCAGAAGACATCAGTGTGTGCAAGTTTGGCAACAAGATTTTCCGGGTATGTCCGAGGTGAAGCTTATTGGCACTGTTGCCCTGGGCTGACTGTTAAGCAGCTCTGGAGTAATGCAGGTTGGAGAGTTCTACAGTCTATGTGTGTGCACATATGGAGGTGTTTGTGTGTAGCTGATGTGCTCATGTGTATTGCAGTATTGTATATTTAGAATTAAGTAAGGGCACACGGGACATAGAGGCAACCTTTTGAAAAGTGTTTGCTTTGGCTTCGTTGCTGTTAGAATATCTGGCCTGGCCCAGCTCTTATGTCCTTCCTGGTGGGCGGTGTGGTTGTGGGCACCCACTGTCAGGAGCGTGTCATTCAGGTGGGCCCCTTGCCAAGATGACCCCCACATCGAGATCCTGATGGACCTCAGCTTGATGCACTTAGAAGCTTTTCACGAAGTCCCTTTCCCAAGAGGAATTTTCTCCTCTGGACGGTGCTCAGGTAACAACTGTTCTGCTGTGCGTGGCCAGCATGGTGGTCACAGGGCTGAGAGGACGCTGCCCCAGCTAAAGTGACAGATTGTCTGCTGGCATCTGGCCACCTTAGGTGTGATTCTCAGCCTTTTCTGGTGCTCACAGTGGGAACCTGGCAGTGGCCATTACACTCCGGATGCAGGCACTGGGCTTTGTTCTAGGATTCTCCCATCTCCCAGCCAGTCTGCTTGCCTCAAGGGTGGGGGGACTCAGTCTGTACCCGAAGATGTCACTTCTTGGTATTCTCGGGAATTGATAACTCAGAACCAGCCCAGTTTCGAAAGCTTCTTGGGCCAGGCTGCCTGGTCACCACCACAGCTGGAGGAGAGGCTTTGGTCCTCAGGGACTCTGAGAAGCCAGGATGTGTTCTGCCACCAGAGGGCTGTATGTGTTGTGCTTACCCGGCTTCCAGGACCACTCCTGCCCCCCACACAGAGTCACTCTTCGCCTCTGGAGCATGGAGATAAAATAGCTGCCCTCTCACAATGGGGTTTTGTGCAAAGCACTTTCAAATCTCCTTATAAATATGCCCCTCTAGGCGATTGCAGCCTGAAATAACTGACAGAGTTATTTCCTTTTTTATTTTTATATTAATTTATTGAGAAATAAATAGCAATGAGACTGTTTCAAAACTGATTAATAGGACAGTTTCAATAATTAATACATTGCACATTGTTGTCTTTGTAGTAGTTATTCATAGTAGATGCAGATATAATATCTTGTCTAAACAGTATTAGTTCAAAACTTTCTTCCCGTTGATCTAAGAGAAAGTAGCT
>NW_004524607.1:1213602-1222393 GCF_000260255.1 Octodon degus
AGGTGGGTATTCTATTGCCATTCAAATATTGTAGGTGTATGAATTCAGCAAAGCAATCCAATATAGTCCAGTAGGCCATAATAGTACTGGGTTATCCACAGGACTGGCTATCTGACAGAGTTATTTCACTGAGTCTGCAGAAAGGTGTCCTTTAGGTGCGGTTGAGTCAAGGTCTTTCACATCTCAAAGGCACCAGAGGGTGGGCGGTCCTTAAAATAGCTTCAAAAGTAAAGAACAGGAGGCAGCAACAAAGATGGAGACTTGTGCCTCTGGACCCACAAGCCAAGGAAGGATTCTTCATTGCTTTAGGCCTGTGATCTTCTGTTCTGTCCTGGCTGGACACTGGGCAATTGCCTATCATAAATCCAATGGAGCCAAAGAAAATCTTCAAGTGATACTTTCTCTATGAGCAAGGAAATGTATATCCAAGTGCTACTGTGCTTTGAGGGGGGAGGGTGCCAGCCTGGCAGTGACAAGCTGTGTGGGGCTAGTGGCATCTTCTGTCTATGCTCTGTACTGTCATGTGCCCCCTTTTCGAGTCCAGAACTGTGGCTTATCTGGCATCAAAGTAGCTGCCTCTGGCTATCCCAGCTGCTGCTACCTTTGATAACAATGGTTTCAGTCCTATTAAACAGAAGGAAATTAGAACACTGTTAATGTATCACTTATAAAAATTTATATTTGCTGTCATACAATGTATCTGGACAAAAATGCAAATATGGCTTGCTTAGACACAGGGGAATGCTTTTCTGTCATCTATCTTGGAGGGAGAGTGCACAGACCCACTCTGAAATTTCCTCTCATCTTTGGTATTATGAGGTATGATTAAGAAATACAATAAGTGGTTTTTTTAATTCATTGCCTTTTTTAAAATTTATTTGTGTGTGTGTGTGTGTGTGTGTGTGTGTGTGTGTGTGTGGCCAGCTCAGCCCACCAGGGGGCGGGGCTGGCTGGCATGTGGTGCTGGGGGATTGAACCGCAGTCCCTGTGCTTTGCTAAGCTTGTTCTAAGTAGGTGCTTTAGACCACTGAGCCATCTCACCAGCCCTAAGAAATACAATAAGTGTTTTAAGAAAAATTTTTGTAGTAAAAGACACATTCCCTGGAATCCCTTTTATAATATTTTCCTTGCTTTGAGTACACTCATTCAACCATCCTTATTCCTTTCTGACGCAGTCCTGGAAATCCTCTTTTGTCAGTGTCTTTAGCTTTGCTGTTGTCTCTACCTCTATGTGCTAAATCCACTCAGAACATCGACCTTTCATGGTCATCTTGATTTTGGGGAAGAGCCAAGGTTACATGGTGACAGTGCAGTGACTGAGGTGGACGAGGACAGATCGTTTTGTGCGAGCCTGCCTTTCCACTGGATGGCACTAAGCCGCAGCACTCGCTGTACTATTGTGCATTTTTCATCACACCTCCAAAAGACACTAGGGAAAGAGGTTTCTCAGAACTGCTTCAGAAACTTGGAGGAATGATGGGACAATGATGGGGTAATGATGGGGTACCCCCAGAATTGAAGAGGTAGCATTTTGAGAGGAATTCATGAAAATCTTTCTTTTATTATAATCTTTAGAATTTAAACATTCACCCTATATTGAGATCAAAAACCTTGTACAGATAAAAATTGGGGAACATTACATCTAAAGATGCCATCCCTGAGTCAGGTGAGGAGAGTCCTCACCTTCCTAATATAGCTGCCCCACCCACAGGCCCAGCTCCCACAGAACCCTGTGCTCTGTCTGTCCCACAGGAGGGTGAGGTGTGGTCCTCAGCCAACTGCACCATCTGTGCCTGTGTGACCGGCAGGACGGAGTGTCGCAGGAAGCAGTGTGTGTCCATCAGCAGCTGCCCGCAGGTATGCTGGACACTGGTCCACTTTCCCTTTCCCTTAGCGCCTTGGGAAGCACCTGTATAAGCGTCTTGTGAACGCAGAAGCCAGATATGGCAAAGCCTTCACCTTCCCGGGGAGCCAGGTCCCCACATAGCTTCCTCCTTCCACCCAGTCTCCCTGTGTGAACACCTCCGGCCAGCTCTTGGCCCGGCTCCTGCGCTTCTTACTGGCTTCTTCCACGTCCTCTTACAGCACCCCTCCCACTCTGCTTAGGCTGCTGCCCTGCTCTCTTTTGCTACATTTTCTGTTTAACTTCCTAACCATCTTTCACCTTTTCCTACTCTCCCTTCTCAAATTGCAGCTTTCTTCTCATCGACAGAGCTAACAAATTCCCCAAGAAGTTTCTCCTGCTGAGCCACAGCCAGGGGCCTTTGCCCAGTTCTCTGACCACCTTGGCCCCAGGGGAAAAGTATCCTTCTGGATCCATCTCTTTGCAAAACCCATAGTCCAGTATGCTGAATAAAGGACATGTATTTCCATACATTAAGGACTTGTTCTCCATTTTCTGTTATAGACAGCTTTTAATTTCATTCACATCTGGTATTATGATAAACAAAAGTTGCTTTTATTACTTGAGTACCAAAGGAGGTATAGGGGAAAAACAGCACTGCCCTTGAACAACTGCATAAGGAGGGGAGAGGAGGAGAAAACCCTAGTCTTGCTTAGAAGGCCTGACAGAAAACGGAAAACCTCCTATAAAAAGAGAGGAGATGCCATAAGTAGACTTGAGTAGGGACTGCTCATAACTATTCATTAGGAAAAGGGTTCATATCATTTATGCCAACCTCAGGGACCCTTCCTGTGATGAGTCTTTCAACATATACTAGTGAGCTTGGCTTTCTCTTCCTGCAAGACAAAAATAGGGGCTGTGCCAACCCAGTGGCTCAATCAGCTCAACTCCTAGTGTGGCCTCCAGCTCTGCTTGGAGCAAGGTCAACAGTTGTCATTGACTTCTTGCCGCAGGGAGGATCTTTGTTACTTTTCCCTCATTGCTGAGACAAAATATTGCCCCCCAAACTTAGAGGGGAAAAGGTTTATTTAGCACACAGTTTCTAGATGTTTCAGTCTGTAGTTGGCTGGCTTCAAGAGTGCATGGCTTCGCAGAGGAGATAAGTTCATGGCAGAGAGAAGACAGTTCATGTGCAGGCTACCTGCCCCAGGGCAGTGCAGCACTCGCACCCTTAATCCTTGCTCTTTTTTTTTTATTTTGTGGCTGGCTCAGCCCACCCTAGGGATGGGGCTGGCACAGCATGTGGTGCTAGGGATTGAACCACAGTCCCTGCACTTGCCTAAGTTTGTCTAAACAGGAGCTGTCGTCCACTGAGCTATCTCATCAGCCCAATCCTTGCTCTTGAGCCTAGCATCGCATTATGAATTAATTCTAGCTTCACACACTAGATAAAGCCACCTCTGAAAAGCCCCACCTATGACCACATAAAGCTTTCGGGGGGCATCTAGACACAAGCCATGACAGAACACAATGTTCTTTTTGTTTCTAGCATCTCATGAATGGTCCTTGTTCCTAGACAGTTGAACTTCCTGCTGAGCCCTTTCCTCTGCACCTTGCCAAACTTGTCAGCATTCCAAGCAGGCTGCAGCTACAGGGACTGACTGCCTGATCCCACCTGTCTTTCCAGTGGGTCCTCCCCTTCCCTCTTCCCTTCCCAGAGGTGGGCAGGAGGAATATAGAGGCAGCTTAGCCCGCGCAGGAGTCTTTTGTGTGGGAAGCCTGAGAGTCCAGCTCACATAAGGTCTAGACACCCCGCAGCCCTGTGTGCAAGGAGGAGCACTCACAGCACCCACCTCAGGAGGTCTCAGAGTTGAGTGCGATCAACTCCACGCGGGAGTCTTTTGCACTCACCTTGCCTCCCTAACATCACCTCAGGGAGTTGAAAAGCTAAAAGGACTTGAGGAGCATCTGTGTTTCCTGCTCTGCCTTTCTTGCCTGCCAAGCAGCTCTTTTCCAGAAGTCCATGCGCGCTGCTGCAGAAGGATTTAATGTGGGGTTCCCTGCCTGTCCCCACTGGCAACTCCACAGGGACAAAGTGTGGCCTGGGAGCAGGGCTGCCAGGGTTCCCGTGGGGATGGGGTCAGGTCGTCACAACACTGTCCTCTCAGCACCACTGATGTGTACAAGGCTTTGCTGTGGTCCCGGGATGGATCGCACTCAACTCTGAGGCCTCCTGAGGTGGGCGCTGTGAGCGCTCCTCCTTGCACACAGGGCTGCGAGGTGTCTGGACCTTATGTGAGCTGGACTCTTGGGCTTCCCACCTTGCTCTTGGTTTACTTCCCGCCTGATCTTGTGACCTGACCCACTCCACCTTCCTTCTCCGAGAAGGAAGAGGTCAGTTTCTGCCTCCATGTAGACATAGGGGATCGAGCCACACTGGGTTCCAGACTTTGCATGAAACCTCTCTGCCACATGGGCATAGAAAGGCTTGCTTCATCATCCTGACTCAGTTGGCTTTGTCCTCAGCTGCTTCCAGTTATGACAAATTAAAGGAGGCTCCATGCCAGACAGAAACAGTTAGCAGAGCTGTGGGAAATGAGAAGGTGTCCCGATGCCCCCAAACCGTGGCATGGCTGCTTGGGGCCGAGGGCTTTTTCTTTCCCGATACCAGGGATTGAACTCAGGACCTTGCACTTGTCAGGCAGGTGCTTATGGCGCTGAGCTATATCCCCAGCCCAGATTTTATAAAACTAGTTTTCCCTGCATTTTTTAATGGTGGTATTTAATTATCCTTTTTAAATTTTCTTTTTCTTTCTAGCACCAGGGATCAAACTCAGGACCTTGCCCTTGCCAGACAGGCACTTATGCCCCTGAGCCATTTCCCTAGCCCCTGTAGGACTGAGTTTGAAGTCTCATTCAAAGTTTTGGTAGCTTTTAATGTGGCCCAGCTGATGCAAGAAAATAGTATGAGAGCCAATTCTGGTTCTGTAATCATTAACCAGCCTTTTTAATGTTAATATAATTGTTCATTTTTAAATACCTATACCTGTTCTGATGCAACTGTCTTCAGTTAATGAGCAGTTTCTGACCTGTGTGTCCATGTCACAGGGCCTCTTTCCTGAATCCCTAACAGGACACAGCCACTCATCTAGAGGGTGGTGGTATTTAAATGAGTTACAGTGTGAGGAGTGCGTAATGCAGAGTAGAATGTCAATATTAAATTCTCTTAAGGTAAAGAACTGGAGGATGGCACTGGACAGTGTGAAGAACACAGGCTTGAGGGTGAAACAAAGTCAGGTTTAACTCTAGCTTCTACTTCCACTGTTATATGACATCAATTTATCATCTACAAGAGGGAAAATGCTCAGCTTGTGTGGTTCTTCTGCTTCTTAATAACAATGCTTGCAATAATCCTGACATCCATTAGCCCTCACACCTGTAGAACAAATGCACATGAGACGTCTACAGGACATCCATGACAGAGAAGGTGCTCCACGCATGCTGATCTCCTTCCACATTGCATTTCCATGTGATTAACCTCTGAGTCAGAGGTGAGACAGAGCTGTCCTCTAGGCCCTGAGAATGTGCTCACTCTTCTAAATTTCATGCAGTAAAAATATGAAAAGATGCACAATGAGGGAAAATTGGAGCAAACTTCCAGAAAATAATGGAAATCACTTACTGTTTCCAAGCACTCGGCCCTCTTGGCCCAGTCCTATTTGCATCCCGGTGTCTTGACACAGGTGAGACACTACTTTCTGCGAGCAGGACTCTGATCAAGATTGATCATCAGGACACTCATGTCTGCAGGATGCATGAGCCTTAATATGCAGTTGCAGTTCACTGTTTGGGGGTCCTTCCAAAGCAGAGGAGGAAGGCCCTGCTGGGCTTGTGAGGTGGCAGGCAGTGGCAGCTGTGCATGCTCAGCATGGTCAGCATATCTGTGAGAGAACTGATGCCTGACCCCTGCAAGGCCTACAGCCTCACACTTCTCCAAGGATGGAAACAGGAAGGGCTTCACAATGCCCAGACCTGGCTTCAAACCCCCATACCTGAGGCCTGACTCTACCATCATTGTCACCTTCTGGATGCTGAGTTCAAACACAGCTTGGCCTGATTACTTTGGTTTTTCTGGTATTAGATATGAAAAAAGAGCTTTGTGTTCCTCAGCAGACCCTGTTTTTAGCATTAATTCTGTATTTGTTTTTCTCCTGATTAGGGTAAAATCCTCAACAGAAAAGGATGCTGCCCGATTTGCACTGAAAGTAAGTTCATTGCTTTGGAAATGCACTGTTGCTATTTGGCAATTTGTGATGCAATAGGGAACTAGTGGGGTCATTTTCTGCACATTTTAACTCTGCGGGTGTAGGATGAGGCCATTCCCCCTCCCCATAGACAAACTAATTGGCTGTAATCCTCTCATAGAAGCATGACTGAGACAAATGTGGATTTTCCATCAGAACTTGTTGCCATGAGAATCAGGAAGATAAATGATCTGATGAGGTTTAGAAAGGGCCAGTAATTCAGTGTGCATTTTAATTGCTAATAACATTTGCAGTCATAGTGGCTAAGATAACGATATCCAGGAACACCAGACATCTGTAATTGGAGAGGGATTCTCCATCCCTCAGGATGAAGCCACACAGCTGCGCTTCCTTCCTCAGTCTGACCCCTGCTCTTCATGCCTTTCCCGGGCACAGCCAGTGTGGCAGTTGGTGAGAGGTCACAGAGGTCATTGGCCCACAATGCATTGCAGTCCTGTGACCTTTACCTGCGCTCTTGGAGCTTCTTTCTGCACATGGCCTGTTCTGGAAGCAAAACATGACTAACTCCAGGGTCAGACATGGCAATGGGATTCCCATCAGGTGGGCATAAACATATATGCAAATCACCATTTCAGTCCTCCTCAGATGCATGTGATTTTGAAATAGCTTTCTAAAATAGTTCATTGAGTGTTGGTAATGCTTTGTCATATTAGCTCTGTGTACGCTGAGCAGGATGAACAAAGCCATGAAACCTGTTAGGCAGTATTTCATGAGCCCACAGGCTAGGAGGAGTGGCCTTCATGGCAGGTGACACCAGTGGGACAGGCTTGTCCCTTCTGATGTATCTCACATCGAGTTTGCACTGCTAACAGTAAGCTTAGTGTCTTGTTTAGTTTTGTTTTTTGAATTGTTGTTCTTTGGGACAATAGGTATGGAGGGTCATTTTATATATGCAAAACTTATATATTGATATGTATGTGTATTTCTATCACCTGTTATGTAACTACCATATCTTAACTAGAGATAGAAATGATTATAAATGGGAGAAAGGTGCCAGTTGAATTAAAAAAATAAATTATAGTCAATAAGTTTTTTCTGTGTGTGTGTGTGTGTGTGTGTGTGTGTGTGTGTGTGTGCAGTTCAGCCCAGCAGGGGGCGGGGCTGGCTGGCATGTGGTGCTGGGGGATTGAACTGTGGTCCCTGTGCTTTGCTAAGCTTGTTCTAAGTAGGTGCTTTAGACCACTGAGCCATCTCACCAGCCCAAGTTTTTTCTTTGAAGGTAATAAAGTGCATAAAATAGTGTGGAGAAGGCTATGAAGTAGGATTTAGTAGACTTCAGGAACTAATGCAGAAGAAGAATTTGCTGTGATTAACACACCAGTGGATTTAAAGTAGTGCATATAAATGGTAACATTGGCCTGTCTTACCTGAGACTCTGAGGAAGTGGCTTTTATGTATATAAATATTAGAAATTAAACCCAACAAGGGGTTGCAAACATGTGGCCCATGTGCCACTGCAGGCTGTTTGTTGTCATTGAAAGCTCTAAAAGAGTCACCATATCTGAACCAAGTGCTTTGGCATAAACCTATGTCCCCAGCTCCTTTTCACTTTTTATTTTGAGAAAGGGTCCTGCTAAATAGAAACTTGCCCAGGCTGGGGCCATACATGTAATCCTCCTGCCTCATCCTGTGTGGGAGCTGGGGTCACAGGCATGCACCTCCATGCTTGGTTCAAATGCAGGCAGGGAGACTTGGGATGTTCTATAACTGTGGCCTCCAGCCCTGCTCCTTTGAAATTGTTTTTGTCATCTTACCCAGGATCTAGAAAATGTTTTGACTGATTCTCTCTGACCCCCATAGCAGTTATGAAAGCTCTTCTGCTATGTAGGCTTTTAGAGTAGACTGAGGTTATAAAGCAAGCCTTGTGTTTTCAAAACCCAGAAAAATTGATTTAATTTTTATTAAAACACAAATGTGTGCTCTCTTTCTCTCTCCCTTTCACACACACACACACACACACACACACACACACACACACCTCTCTTTCAGATTGTTCCAGAGTTTTCCTTTTATTTATATTATTACTTTTTTTTTTTTTTTTTTTTTTTGTCTTTTTGAGACAGGGTCTTGCTATATGGTTCAGGTTGGCCTTGAGCTCACTTTGTAGCCCAGGCTGGTCTTCAACTTGCAGTGATCTTCCTGCATCAGCCTCCTGAGTGCTGAGATGACACACTGTAATTCCTTTTTATTTTACTGGTATATACATCTACATAATGATAACACTGATGGGAGGGAATCTGTTGCTGTACATGATAGACTTGGCTTCTTTTTGCCCATTCCCCTCTCCTCCCTTCAATCCATTTTCCACTTCTTATTTACAAAAGCTTTGTTTCCATTTTTTTCTTCTATCTCTTTTTCTTGCCCTTCCTTCCCTTTCCCACCTCCCTTGATTCTCTTCATATTTGAACTATTTTTTTTTTTACCATTTCCCAATGCTTGTTATATCTTTTGGTCTTTGTATATGCTTTCCATTTCTTACTCCAGTGAAACAATTCAGCATTTAAACATGTTTGTCTGTTTGTTTTTTTTTTTACTTAAAAGTATGGTGTGAAAATACATCCAATTACCTTGAAATGTCTCAATTTGATAGAGAGAAAGAGAGAGAGAGAGAGAGAGAGAGAGA
>NW_004524607.1:1222493-1230519 GCF_000260255.1 Octodon degus
ACAGAGAGAGAGAGAGAGAGAGAGAGAGAGAGAGAGAGAGAGAAACAGAGAGAGACAAAGACAGAGACAGAGAGACAGAGAGAGACAGAGAGAAATGGTTGAGTAGGGTGTGACTCAATCCCAAAGTCCAAAAGTGAAGACCCTTAGTTAATTCCCTAGTGGAAGGGGAACAGGAAGGAAGGGAGGAGGGAGGGAGGGAGAGACGGAGGGGAGAAAGGAAGGAAAGATTCAACCAAGACAAACTCTATGGGATGTTACTTCCAGTGTCTGAAGAAAATTTCAATGAAAAAAGTTTTACAAAATATTTCTAAAGCAGAATAAATTATAGCATATGAAACATTTCAGAAGTCCAAGTGCTACAGCTCATCTGAGAAAACAGGGCCAGTTCAGCAGGAGGAGTCAGCAACAGCTTATGGGGGCGGTGGGCCAGAACAAGCGCTGTGGCCAACAGGCTTGCATTCAGGTCCTGCTCTGCTCTCCCTGGCTGGTCCACCTTGAGCTGCACCATCTCCTCCACCCAGCTTGGCTTCCTCTCTCACACAGGAGGGGAAGACTGAGAGCCCTGACCTGCCTCATGGTGCACGCTGAGCACGGGATGCTGCTGGCTGTCAGTGCACTGCCCCTGCTCTTGACTCCATGACCCCACCTCCCCAAGGTCCAGGCCCTTGTGACACGTGCTCAATCGTGGCTACTGCTACCTCCTGTCCCCAGAGGCTGCGACCACCATCTAGAGGGCTCAGGGTCCATGTTCTGTCTGTGTCGGATCCTTGCTCTCCTCCTGAGGTACTCACCGCCCTCAGATTTCTTTCAGTGCATGTTTGTTGTTCATGTCAATAATCCACAAGACCTCAGGTCAGGATCTGCTCACCAGCTCTCCTGCCTGGCTTTGATCATACTGACGAGATGAAGACTAATTTCCTGGTTTCCTTCTCCTATGGAAAAGCTTTCAGGGCTCCTGACCCACGTGCTCTGCACAGCTCCAGTGCACCCGAGCTTCGTGCTCACGCCTGGCCATTGCTGGGTACGATGGAAAAAGCAGCCCGCCCCCCTCTCTCACCTCCACACACTAGGTCAGACAGAGCAGAACACAAAGAACAGCTCTTTCCTGTGAAAAAGAATTATAGTGTTTTTGTTAGGTTTGTTAATATATTTTAACAATCTTGTTCAGCACAGGGAACTTGTACCTGTATGGGATACATGTCAGTTCTTTTTTTCTCATTCCTCTCCCCTCCCTTCAACTCCTCTTCCTCTCTTTATTTACAAAGCTTTCTTTCCACTTTATCTTTTACTCTTCAGTGTTTTCTTTCTCCTTTCCTTCCTCTCTTGACCCAGTTCCCCTTTCCTTTTGAACAATTTTTCCTATTCCCCAATATCTAGTATATATTTTGGTTCTTATTTACATTTTCAGTTTCTTACACCAGAGAGACAATGTGATCTTTACACGTATGTGTGTGGTTTATTTCACTGAAGAGTATGGTCTCAAGGTGTTGCATTTAGTCATACATGTCTCAAGTTTATCTTTCTTTAAGCCTGGGTGGCTCTCCATTGTATTAAAAAAAAAAACGCTCCTTTTTTTTAACCTATTTAGTGGCTGATGAGCTTTTGGGTTTCTTCTAAGATTTAGCTATTACAGGCTGTACTGCTGTAAACGTGGGTGCTCCTCTATTGCTATGACATGATGCTTTTAATTCTCATGTGAAGATACAAAGAAGGCAAATGGCTAGTTCAACTGGGACTTCCAGTCCTAGATTTTTGGGGGAATTTCCACATTGATTTTCACACTGATTGTACCATTTTACTCTCCCAGCAAGAGTGGAGAAGTGTTCCTTTTTCCCCACAACCCCTCCCACATTTGTTATTGATTTCTTCATAATAGCCATTCTTTCTGGAGTGAAACAGAATGTTGGCATTGTTTTAATTTGCATCTCTAATGATCAGCAATGTTGAACAATTTATCATATATTGATTTGCTATTTCTACTTCTTTATCTCAGAAGTATCTTTTTCCAATGTCTGTTTCTGGAATAGGTCTTTAAATTTGGGGGAACAGTCTGACTATTTTTTTAGTTCTTTACATAGTCTAGGTGTTAGCCTTATGTCTCAGGAACAGCTGGCAACACTTTTCCCACTGTGTGGATTGTCCCTTTCCTCTTTCAGTAGTTTCTTTTTCTATGCAAAAGCTTTTTGATAAAATGAGACCCCAGTTGCTGATTCTTTGTGATTTCCTATGTGATCAAGGTTTTGTTCATAAAGTATGTTCCTACAACAATATTTTCAAGATTCTACCTATTCTTTTAGCTGATTTAGTTTTTCTGTCTTAATATTTAGATCTTTGATCCATTTTAATTTTAGTGGAAGGTAAAAGATACAGGTCTAGCTTCAACCTTCGGCTTGCAGAAGACTGGATTTTACAGCACCATTTATTAGAGACACTTTCAGCCAGTGAACATCTTTGGTTTCTTTGTCAAAGACAAGGTGGCTGAGTGTGTTTAGAATTGTTTCTACATCTTCTATTTTCTTCCACTGAATCATATATCTGTTTATTTGCCAGTACTGAGCTATTTTTATCAGAGTAGCTTCCAGCACTGACCTTTAAGCCTTCCCAGTGCAGATGTGTACAATAGGCCTATGTGAGGCATTGCCCATGGGCTCTTGGCCTCCAGCTGGACTCCTGCAGGACATCACTGTGGGATCCAGATTCTCAGCTGGATTCTTGGGTCTTTAGTGTGTGGACAGACCTCCTGCACTCTTTTTGTATATGACTCTTGAGTGACTATTATAAAATAATATTATAATGAAGTGTCCTACATTGTACTGCTTCCCTTGCAAAATTCCAAACTACAATGGTTTGCAGTACATAATAACTACTTGCTCAGGGTACCTGTGGGTAGATGTCATGTTTTTCAATGTCCAGTGTCTTTTCCTTCTTTTCCCTCCACTCTATCTCCTTCCTCTTCTTCCTTCTCCATCTCGAGGAAGTCTGTTTCCCTGTTTCCTAACACTGTTCCTTTTTTGCACTTTATTTATATTTTGAGTTTTTTGTATATGAGAAGCTAAGCAAAATTTAACCTTCTGTGTCCGATGTTCTCTCACTTAACATTGTGGTGTTGAGCTTGGTCCATGCTCCTAGAAAGGACTAATTAAACTGTACTACTTTCTTTAACAGCTGGACAATCTGACATTGCATACATATCATGTTATTTTAATGTGTTTGTTTGTTTCCAGGCATCTGTGCTGCTCCTATAGCTTGGTGATTGTGAATTGTGCTGGTATGAGCACGGCACGCATGTGTGTCTGTAGTATGATGTCTTTGATTCTTTTTTTTTTTTTTTTTTTTTTTTTTTTGTGGAACCAGGGATTGAACTCAGACTCTTGTGCTTGCCAGGGAAGCACTTATTCTACTGAGCCATCTCCCCGCCCCTGATTCTTTCAGGAAGATACCTAGAAGCGGAATAGCTGTGTGTCATGGAATTTCCACCTTTAGTTTTCTGAAGAATCTCCACGCTGGTTTCCATAGTGGTTGCACTAGTTTGCATTCACACCAGCAGTGCGGGACAACCCCCCCCCCCGGCCCCCCCCCCCAGCATTTGTGGTGCTTTGTGTTCTTAATGATCCTGCCTTTCATCCTGTGCAGATTCACGCCTCCTCTTCCTCAGTGCTCTATTGTCCTGATCTCATCCTAGTCCCTAATTTGCAAACCTTTGAGGTCCTTAACATTTATTCCTTCCTGACAAAATACTAACAAGGTTCAGCTCAGCTTCAGTCATGGAGAGCAGCACACTCTTCTTGCAAAATCTGCTTTTGAATTTGACTCACAGTTGCTACCTTTGACTCCAAGGCCTCTGAGTTGGGAGTTGGATGGAGGGTCTCATGGCCGCTTCCTCCAATCTGGCACCCGCATCACCCAGATGCCCAGATCTGAACGTCTGTGCTGTTTCTTGGGCTCCTGGCACTTCTCCCCCATGCTGTGAGTCAGTCATCAGGTCTGGTTGATGGCCTCTTTGTGATACTGTCCTATAAGTAATTTCTTTCTCTTTCTATGAAAGTCAGGCTACATCCTACTGCCTGTAACAAGCCCTGTCACCTCACCTTTGGTCCCTGTGCATCTCAATGTCAGAACCAGGTGGGGCCTTTACAGAAACACGCACACCAGCTCAGACCCTGCTACAGAGTTCCCTAGGTGTACTTTATAAAGCACAGAGCTCTAAGGAGTTGAGTATTGTTTCCCAGACAAGGTCCTGTGATGAACACATCAGAGAAGGGCAGATCAAGTAAATGCAAATACATTTCCTTGGTGTAGAATCTTCAGGGCCCTTTCCATACAATGGGCTTGGTAAATTCACTGAGGGATGAGGGAGTCTATAGCACCTCTCTGGCTAATTTCAGCTACAGAGCTTTAAAACTTTTTGCTTATTTTGGAAGAACCACATCAGGGTTGATGTTTTGTAAGAAGCATGTTAAGGAGTGTTGGCTCTTTGGAATATGTTTAACTTCTCAGGCTGCCAACCCACCTCAAGCCAAGCTGTTCAGATAGAGTGAGCATCTTACATTCTCTGAACAATGCCCCGTCTGGTCAGTTTGCTCTTCAGTCTCCCTTTTTATCTTACGTCTGTGACTTCTATTTTTCTTTTGGCTTACAATGCTAACTCCACCCTAACCCTAATCTGCATTTTATATGGCTTCTTTGAATAATTAACTCACACAGAGTCTGTACTTGATATATCTTTATAGCCTTACTCAGCTTGTTCTGTCCAGCAGTAGCAATCTCTCTAGGGGATTTATGCAGTATAAACTCACAAGGCCCGCTCTCTGAGCATCCATGACACTCAGGGCATCTTTGCTGTGACCTAGCAGTACAGTCGCCTTTAGATCTCTGTGAGATGTGAACAAGAGGCAAGGCCAGGATTGCAACACAAGGTGGTCTTCAGAGAAAAATGCCCCAAGCTTGGGAAGCTCTAAGGGGGTTTTGATTCTGGATGGCAGATGATCTGAGAGATGTGTGTTGGGCAACTTTCCCATCCCTGGGACATAATAGCAGACACCTACAACCTGAAGGAGGAAACGTTCATTTGCTGGGGCTCTACCCATGGCAGAAGGCAGGAACAACATGGCAAAGGAGTGTGCTGGAACCAGACTGCTGTGCTCATGGCAGCACGGCAGGAGAGCAAGGAAACAGCAGCCGAAAGGGAGGGGCCCGGGACCAGATGTAGGCCCCAAGTCATATCTGCATGACCCACCCAGACACACCCACAAGTGTGCTCCAAAATCCCCTGGGCAGGCCCCAGAGCCACTGAGGTTGACAGGTCAGCCTAACACTTCTGTACACTCTTCATTGATAAATAAAGATTTGTAGTGTAAATAGAAGACACATTTTAGTGTTAGAACTTGGGTGGTGTAAATGGCAAGTAGCATCTTCTGCAATAAGTTCATATGAACACTTGGTGAATCTCAGCATTCCGGAAAGTCCCCTGGAGAACACAGAGCCAAGGTAGAAGCCAATCCTCAGCTCAGTTGGAAGGAAGTAGGATGACATTATCACAGGTTCTGGGCAAAGACATGGATGTCCTTTGCGGATCACTGTCTTACTTACATACTTGGTCGTCTCAGGCATCAGAAACATGCTCTTTCCTCATTTTTTTGGTTTTAGTTTGGCTTTCTGAGCCTGACAGTGCTTTGCAGTCAGGTGGGTTTGTCTGTTCAGTAAGAGAATTAGACCTCTGGAAAGGGGAATTGGAGCAACTGAGGGCTCTAGGATGTTGGTTCCGCTTGCTCTGCTGGTTCTCCTGGCACCAGAGGTGGCTGCCCTAAAGTGGTCCTCATGTGCTGCATTTTTTCTAATAATCTCTTTTGTCTGAAATCAATCATAAATTATCAAGTTAGTTGATTAAGCAGAATTCAGTTTGTGTTTTCCATGTATCTATTTTATTTTAATCTTTTATTTACTTGGCATCCTCACACTCATTCAGTTTTATTGGCCTCTCTTACATCACTGTCACACAGAGAAAGCATCCTGGTTTCTGAACCCTTGTCTTCCCCAAGTGAGGAACTCTTGCAGAAGGCCTCTCCTGACTGTCCAGTTCACACAGCATCCTCTCTGTTCTCCCTGAACATCTGTCACAGCTGCCCCCGCTGCCCCCACTGCTGCTCAAGCTCTGGCTGCCTGGGTTCTTTTTTTTTTTTTTTTTGTATTTTAGGGATAGGTCTACAGAGTGTTCAGGGTATCACTACTAAATCGGACTTGTAGTGATCTGCCTGTTTACAGTCTCCCAAGAGCTGGGATTACAAGGGCGCATCACCACGCCCAGTCTCAATTGCCAGCTCAGCACGCCCCGGGGGTGGGGCCAGGGCCAGCACTGCAGGCCCTGGGATTGAACCCCTGATCCCTGCGCCTGCTTGCAGGAGCTTTACTATGCTAAGCTATTTGGCCAGCCCTGCCTGAGGTCTTTGAGGCTTTGCTTTGTCATATATTTGGCCCTAGTTACAAATGCCCGCGTTTGGACCATTAAAAGCAATATGAAACAGCAACAATAAGCCAGAGAAGCATAGGAAAGAATGAAAAAAAAGCAGCATTTATGTTTCTGCCATTGATAGAAAGCTAATGTTTATAATTTGGGAAAATGTGTGTATATTTATTATAAGATAGTTAAGATAATCCTAGAATAGACTGACACAAAGTTTTGTGTCATATTTTTCACTTCACGTGTCATAACATTTCCTCAGTCATGAATATTATTGCCAAACTTTTTTCTCAGTGCTGAAGATTGAACTCAGAATCTTCACACTGAGCTGCATTCCCAGCTCCTTTAATGATATTCTATTTTGAGACAGGGTCAGCCCCACTAAGCTGCTAAGTTGCTAGCGTCATTCTCATCAAGTTCCCAGGATGGGTTACAGCTTGGAATCTTCCTGCCTCTGTCTCCTAGAGTGCTACGATTACAGACATGTACCGCATCTCTGGCTGACAGTATTATTTCAATGTGTACACAGTAGTTCACTTTTGTGGACCTACTGTACAGTGTGCAGCTCTCTGTTCAACCTTAGGAGACAATCTGGATATGAACTTCCTGGTAATGCATCAGTATCGGTAGGCGTAGAGGAGAGCGCTAGTGCAGGCCTGGCTTCTCTGCACTTGCTGGCTGTGACTGTCTTTCTTATGATAATTTTGATGCGGTTGCAGTCAGGACAGCCACACAGGACCAGCAGTGCAATTTCAGCCTCTAGGTGGCACTTTGGCCTTTACAAGTTGAAGTCCACCTGTGCTACTCTCAGAAGCCCAGAGCCCTTGGTCAGTCATGGCTCTGGGGCTCTCACTGTGTAGGTGGAGTCCAGAGTCTGAATCCCTCTGACTGTGGGGGTCAGGCTACGGTTCCATCTTTTGTGGCCTGTGATCATGGTAACGCTGAACTCTGCCTTAATGTCACCTGGGGCTATCACCGGCTTATGTGCTTAATTTGTCCTTATTTATGTGGCTCATGAAGCAAGCCTTGCTCTTAGGTGTGTAAGGTTAATTTCTTCATCCACAGACATGTCTCAAGGCTGCAAAACAATGACATTATAAAAGCTCAGAGATGTTACATTATAACTTCAAAGAACAGAGCCACCAGAAGAACTGTATAAGAAAAGTCTTTGAAAACTCCCCAACATCTTTTTCATTTCTCCCAAGTCATTTTCCTTAGAGCATGACTGCTTAGGTTCTGCCTCTCTACCATCCCCTCTCTTGGCCTAAAGGGACCCTGCTGCCTGTCCACCTCCTCCCTTGGTTGTGACCCTGCTCTTCTCTCTCGCCCATCCGCAGAGCCTGGCATCTGCACGGTGTTCGGAGACCCTCACTACAACACTTTTGACGGCCGGACCTTTAACTTTCAGGGCACGTGTCAGTACGTGTTGACCAGAGACTGCGCCTCCCCCACCTCGCCCTTCCAGGTGCTGGTGAAGAATGATGCCCGGAGGACACGCTCCTTCTCCTGGACCAAGTCGGTGCAGCTGGTCCTGGGCTCCAGCACCGTCAGCCTGGAGCAGCACCTGGC
>NW_004524607.1:1231754-1236224 GCF_000260255.1 Octodon degus
TGAGGCTGTTCCTATCCCCAGAACCCTGCTACTGCCTCAACTGAAGCCAAAGTATATTCTGATAAATTGACTTGACTCCTTGGTGTGCCCACTTAGTGAACAGGGCCAGAAGCCAAGGCACAGCCCTGGGACCTTTCAGTTCAGGAGGACATCAGCATTTCAGTCTGACAATGGAAAGCATTAATATATTCAAACACTCCACAAAGAGGGAAAATCCCCATTCTGTATGTCACAACTATAAAGAGCTCTTCCCATGGACTCTAGAGGAATTAGACCTGCTCAGGAAATTCAGTCACCTGTTTTCTTTCCAGAGGACGTGCACTCTGGAAATGTAGGCCCTGCCTCATTCTGTGAAAGCGCCCTGCGCTTTCTGGCTTCCTGTAAAATGTGCCAAGATGACCCGATGGCTAAAGAGAAATGCCTTGTCTCCCTGTTTGCAAGGACCTGGTGGACATGCTGACATGATGAGTTCTATCGAGACAGAAATTATTGGTCAGCTGCAGACCAGTTCTCCAAGATTCCCGGGGGCCTAGAGATTACTAACAGCGCATGAGGCTTGATGCTGCTCCACCTACAGCTGGCAAAGCCTCATGGATTAAACCTCTTCTTTTTAAGAATTCCATGTCTTACAAATGAACAAAGTGGCAAAGCTGCTTAGAAAATAATAATGGATCTCAAACACCATTATTAGATTAGTGAATTTAACCATTCTAGGCCTTGAACTCAAGTTTTATAATTTTTTTCTACCTCTCTTCACAACATAAATAATTGATGTGCGACCCCCCACAACCAGTGGAATGACGTTTCCCTGCCCACAAGTCCTATAGCCTTCTGCTTGCTAGGAGGAGAGTCGTCCCTCTGGGCCCTGCGCTTGCTCTGAACCTGTCCTTTGAGTGATACAACTTGATTTCCAGATGATTGTGTTTCTGTCCTGGCCTGGCCATCTCAGTTTGAACTACTCCCCAGGGTTGTCCTCTTTATCATCTATTCATTGTCTATTTAAAACATCACAGCTTTTGCTCAAGTGTTCTTCCTCAATAGATCCCTTGTCTTGTTTCATAAGCTTGTGTGATTAAAGGGGACTGTCCTCAGAATAGCAGCTTGAGAACAGCCTGCAGCTGAAGGGCAGGAGGCGGAGGAAAGGCCCCTCGGCCTGCAGAAAGGAGTCACCTGGCAGAGTCATGCAGCTGGCCGTGTAGTTAGCTTGGAAAACAATATGTATTTTTTTTTAAAATTTTTCTGTATTTTAGGGAAGGGTCTACAGGGTGTTCAGGGTCTCACTCTTAGATCGGACTCATAGTGATTCTCCTGTTTACAGCCTCCCAAGTGCTGGGATTATAGGCACATGCCACCACACCCAGCCTCAATTGCCATCTCAGCACACCCCAGGGTTGGGGATGGCGTGGCAGGCCCAGGGATTGAACCCCTGACCCCTGTGCCTGCTTGCAGGCTCTTTAATCCACTGACGTATTTGGCCGGCCCTTGTTAGCTTGGAATTAGGCCCTGCTGCTTATTCCCCATCAATTGGCTAGGCATAAAGTTTAGGATTACCACTGACCATCCTACTACATGCTGGTCCCAGCTCTCAGTACTCAGCAGATTATTTTAAAACACTTCCTTTCTTCAGTCTGTGAACTTCACCAACTCTAACTGCAAACCTTACACAGATCTCTGAAAAGCATTAACTTATGAGCAAAGTGGCTTTTAGTTTTGCTGGAACAATACGCTGGAGCCCAGAGAATACACCTTTCCCCTCTGTGATGTGACATCTGATCGGAAACACTACCCATTTTTACCTATCACTGATGTATGCCTTCAGATTCTGCGCCTTCTCTCCCCTTCCAGTGGGCAGAGCAAAGCCATCAGTGATCCAGAAGCAAAGCAACCAAATGGCAACACTCACAAAATGCAAGAACAGGCACATATACACCACCAGCATCCTACCAGGAAGACCATGGTCTGTAGCAACACTGCAGCCACACAAACTGGCGAAACACTCACTGGAAGGAAGAAAAATGGGAAGGCTTTTCCTAAAGTGGAAGGAATGCGGCTACACTCATGTGCATGTGGTGGAGCATACGCCTCCACTTTAGCCTTCTGCCCCTGCCGGTTGCTTCTACCCAGTTTCCCATTGTGAGAATCAGGAAACAATCCAGCTGCAGAAAGGACCATGCTGAACCCCTCGAACATTTCCATGATGTTTCCCACTCATAAGACACTGATCTAAAATACTATTTAGAAAAGAAAGTTCTTCAATTATATTATAATACATTGATTGATTGATCGATCGATTGATTGATTGATTTCTGCCTTTCTGACTATAATGTACTTTGTATAGATTTTACATTTGGGGAGGGTAAAATTATTTTACACAGACACATGTGTAAGAGATGCAGCAAGAGGCAAAGGCACTGGGGTACAGTAAGTCATCTCTCTACTATATGAAGTCCTCATTAGTCAGTGAAAATCCTCTTTGTGTAATAATAATCGGAGAAAGAAGAGGGAATTACAAATTATTCTCTTACTCTGGGGACCACGTGTGATGATGGGATGTATGGGTTTTGAAAAATTTTTGTTGAAAACATGGAGGGTCTGCATCTTCCCAAGCCCATGTGGACCACTGGTCCATGTGGAAGAAGGATTCAGCGATCAGTTCATTCCCCATGAGGTGAGTCCCCTTGAATTCAAAGACTCAAAATCTCACACTTATTATGTCATTATTAGTTATGATCCAAGAACTCTTTTGGGTATAAATTCTCAACTCTTTGTGGCACTTGGAAAAAACAGCATTTACCTGCTGTCTAGGGAAGAGATTAGTGGTTTGAAAAATATTACCACATGGGAAATCTTTAGGACTAGAATCCAAAAGTGGAATTTTGTAGCTACCTGCGTATAGGTGTATGAGGCCAGGTTTCTTCTGTACCTTGGAGAGCATATTACAAACCAGTTTACAGTTTGCTTGTCTCCTTGCAAATAGTCTCAGTGTCTTAAACATCGTGAAAAGTCATGAGTTTTTTTGGTTTTGAAGCAGATTATTAGATGGGTCAGCAGTACAGGGGCATTTCTTTCATTATTGATTCCAAACCACGCACTGCATACTGTGCTAGATGATGGGTGGGAATGGAAACCATCATATGTCAAAGTTGTAGTTTTCAGAGTCGACACCATGCCATCACAGAGACCTGTGGGGCTCAGCCCAGTATTCTGGCCTTTTTCTCCTTACTGGGCCTCTTTACCATTTTCTCTTCATCCAAGGACTCCCAAGAGACACTTGCCCATATACTTCTTTATTCTTTCTTTCCAAATCTATTTAATTGCATTTCTCACAACCAAGAAATCTTCTACACTATTTAGCTTAGATTTGGATTGATTGCTTTGGCTCCTTCCACTTGCTATACAAGGATTTCCTTGACGTTTTTCTGCTTATTTCTTGAAAAACCCATTTTTAAGCCTTGGGTTTCCCTTCTAATGTCTACCCTGAATTAACTCTGTGTCGGCAGTTGTGTGGCCCTCTCACAGCAAGGCCATGTGGTCAGCTTTCTGTTTCCTTAGATTGGTTCAGACTTTGGGAGTGTCAGCTTGGAGTCTCACCTCTGGGAACTTCTTCCTGATCTTACACCACTCTGGTGGCCTTGCCTTGTGTCATTTCCTGACCAGATCCACTGTTTTCTCTCCTCCCCTGTTCTCTTCCCCTCCACTTCTCCCACCCCTACTTCTCCTGTCACAGTGGCGCCTCACCCCCACCTCCTAAACATTTGCTCATCAGCTAAATCATGGTCTTTTGGGAGCCAGGACAGAGAAAGCCTTCTAGGTGGAGACATTTTTTTTTCTTTTCAAAAGACTCGGGAGGGGAAAATTTTTTTTCAGAAACCCAAAGTTTTAAAAATCAGAAGAAGGCAGAGGATTATATTAAAAGGAACTTTGTGGTTGCCCCTCAGAAAACAGTGACAGTGGCTGAGAAGCCCCAGGGTAGGCAGGCATGATAATCTGCTATGGGTGCCTGCTGGCCCTGAGCAGATTATCACACTGGGTGTACACACTGGGTAGCTCTCAGACATCCTGGGCCAGTGTGTCTGAAGGAATGGGCAGGTGCTTGGAACAGCCCTCCTGCACTTTAGAAGTCAGTTCATCTAGCCAGGAAGGGCTGTGCGCCCTCCTTTCAGGAGCAAAGACAATTTCCTTGATGAACAAGGCAGAACTTGCCTGATGATGGGCACAAGTGGAATTCCACCCATGGCTTGGTGCCTCCAACCCACTGCAGTGAGCACCACAGGGATGGTGGCATGGGATGGAAAGAGGAAGTTTTCCCAGCAGCTCAACCCTTAGAAAAGTAGGTCAGTTCCACGTCTCAGGAATGGCTTAAAAATCACCAAGGTGAAATGTGTTCATTTATATGAGTATTGTCCTTTGTGGACAACATGTTCAGAAGCTTTATTCAAATATTCATTGCTTTTTATTCTTTTTTTTTTT
>NW_004524607.1:1237379-1249003 GCF_000260255.1 Octodon degus
GTAACCACCATGTTCTTGGGGGGTGAGTGGGTCACAGACTAAGGCTGGACTTGTCCTGGGGACAGAGCATACTAGATCTCCTTGTGTGTGAACAAGGCCCCACAGTGAACATCTTTACTTTATTCTGTCCAGCTGCTGATCTTGTCCTGAGAAGCCCCACATCATGACCCCAGGTGGGAAACTCCAGGAAGTGTCCACATGTGGGCTTCTCTAGGCAATTCTGTGTTTTGGGGTGTTTTCAGGTTTCCTGGGAAGCTGATGACATTCCATAGGTTTTTCCAGGTTTTTTCAGCTTGACTCTTAAGATTCAGGACATCTTCCCAATTTCTGACCTAAACCTCAGAGACCTCGGAAAGAGTGGTTTGCTAAGGCAGACCCTGCAGTCACCCTGCCTACCTAGAGGTGTTTGAGTGAGTTCATTTATTCCAGGCCAAGGAGGAGCCCAGGTGAGCCTGCTGGTCTACCCAAGATCCAGTTGCATATGGAAAAGGAAGGAGGAAAGTGAGGAGTCCTTGGTTTTTGGCCAACATGAGACTTTGTTTCAAGACTCAAAGGACTGTGGGAAAAGGACTGAGGGTGGAGGAAGGGCCCTAAGTGAAAGAAAAGGTTCCATGATCTTTTCTAACTCAGATTAACCCCATTCCATTCAAAGCCGCATGCCATGGAGGCCTGGATCTCACTTCCATCCTACAAGGTTGCACCTGTGGTTGATTGATCTGGCCTGGTGGTGGCCCCATTTCCTACACAGTCCTGTGACCTCAAGAGCTATGGCTGCTGAGCACTGTAACCACAGTGGTGTGGGGGAAACATGAGCCGAACGCAGCCCAGAAAGCCTTGTTTAAGCGATTTGCCTGGGCCTCTTCAAATTAGGAAACTCCTGTGGTCTGCAGCCACAAGAGGTTATGTTTACTCTTTACTTGCCACCAGTTGATTTCCCCAGCTCTCATTAAATGTGATCTTTCTCATATTTGATGTACAATAAAAGTGCCATAAAGGCAGCTCCAGGTGAGGTGGAAAAAGGAGTGTCCCTGTCCTCGCAGATCCCTGAGCACGGCTGCCTCTGCCAGACTGTTTGGCTCCAAGTCATGCGTGTGGCCCCTTTGAGCCATTTTCCCATTATAATTTGAAGTTTATAGGTTCCCCTCCTGCTCCTCTTAGTACCAACCCCAGATTGGCCCTACTCTTTTCCTGTTTAATTGAGGGATCTTTTAAAAATTTTTTTATTATGATGCATGTTCATAACGCATACTAGTTCCATTCATGTTGGCAAATCGGTACAGACATGGGGGACATCTTGAGCACCCCTTAGTGTGAGACTGAGTTCAGTGTCTGGACAGGCCAAGCACCACTTGGGATCTATATATTTTTGCTTGATCTTCAGTAGGAAGCAGCAGAGCACAGCAAGCGAGAGATATGTGAAATGTGCATGTAATCCCAGCCCTTGTGAGGCTGAGGCAAGAGGATCACAAATGCAAGACCAGCCTGGGTGACAGAGCAAGTTCAAGGCCAGCCTAGACTGCATAGAGAGTCTCTGTCTCAAAGCTTTGCAGTCTCCCTGGCTTCAACACCCAGCCAGGACAGAGCCCTGATTAAGTAGCTAAGCTCTCGGGACCTCAGTGAGCCTGTCTGTGAGGTGAGGATAGCTAGGGACTGCCTTGCAGTGCTGTCTTTTAGATCCAGTGAGGTCATTGTTGGCCCCATCGCTTCCTCCACTACAAGCGAGCTGATCCAACAGAACAAGGCCGCTTTGGGAAGCTCCCCAAACCTCTAGTGCAGATTTGGATCGGCCTCTTCTGCTCAAAGTATAGCAGAAAGGCAAGGCCCAGGTTTCTATTCCCTTTCAAAAGTTTAGATGAAAACAAAACTGGAGCGCAGGCTGCCAGGATGAGTTCCTTTTTCTAAACTTCTGTTTCTCCTGCCTCTGATGAACTAATGGTATGGTTCCCAGACCACAGCAGCAGCATGATGAAGGCTTGATGGGAGGAGTGAGAACTTCCCCATCTATGAGCAAAGGGAACTGGGTCCTCCTGGCCTTGGATCCCCTTCTGCCCTTCACACAGTGGCTTGTTGAGTCAGAGGCTTGACATGCCCAATGGGAATGGCTTGCAAGTGGCCTCTTGGGATCCCTGTGCAGGCTGGTGCGTGCAGGAAGGTGGGCTTGTGGTCTGCCAGTTATGGTCCATGTGATGGCCAAGGACCCTTCTGCCACCCACCACTCTTCCCTGGAAAGGACAGAGGCACTCAGGAGGGCAGTGTTGCACAGCTCTGTTCCCCCTGCACCTGCTGGTGGAGTTACACACACACACACACACACACACACACACATGCATGTGTGCGCGTGCACACACACACACTCCAAGGATGCATCATCAGGTGTTGAGAGGGAGGTGGTCTATGTTTCTGCTCCCCTCCAACATATGTGTGGAAGGAGAAGCAAATCACCAAGATGCAACTTAGCATGGCACCGCTCTTCTCTGGGGGCCTGGGGAGACAGGTCTCTGGGTATCCTGGAGATGGCGAAGCCATACGGCAGAATGAGCCATGGGTGAGGGAACGCAGCTGAACCCATCCACGCACTGCCACTTTCTAGCCCTGCATCCCGGGCAGCAGCTGCACTCTAGGGCCTTTGGTTCAGCAGAGACCCTGGGTAGGGCTGCTGTCCTGAGGATAGGGTGGTGCTGGTGTGGGGTGGACAGAGAGGATTTCTGGGTGCGGCCTGCCCCGTTCCCACCTCTCTCTAGGAACTGCATTAAGTGTGTGCTCCAAGTGCCAGTCACCTTCCTGCTCTCTCATCAGGAGAACTGATGAGAATTCAGAACACATACACACACACACACACACACACACACACACACAATGGTTCTTTCTCATGACACTGAAAGATGTAGGCTCAGTCCAGATCACACTGCAGTTGCTTAATAGAATTTGTTTTCAACCTACAGTAAAGAGAGCAGAGCGATCCCATGGCATCCTACACATGTAATTACCTGTATGTTCTAAATCATTGGTGGGAATTCTAAGTAAACCTGAAAATACTATCAGGACCATGCCAGGGACATATGTGTTACATGTCCCCAAGGGATTAGTGCTGCCTTGACCATGAATGACATTTCATAAATTGTAGTGGAAATTGATTCCTACTAATTTGCCTTCATTATCCAGAGAAATGTTCGTGAGCTCCTTTAAAGACAAAGAATAGGGGCTGGGTAGATGGCTCAGTGGAAGAAGCGCTTCCCTGGCAAGCCCAAGGGCCTGAGTTCAATCCCTGGTTCTGAAAAAAAAAAAAAAAAAAAAAAAAAAAAAAAGACAAAGAATAAAGTAGTGTAAGACACAGCCAGTCATCCAAGCACCACTCTGGTCACACCCAGGGAAGGAAGAGAGGGAAGGAGACATACTGAGGGGAGACTGGCATTTTGGATTCCTTAACTGCACACCACCTTTCCCAAGCAGAGATTCTATCAGTGATGTGACACGGTGCTTTGCTTTTCATAAGGTCAAAGTAATAATTCTGATTTCTCCAAGTTGGAGTTTGCCTTCTAAATTCCTAGGGTGTATGGCTCTCTCTTATTTTGGTCTTTTACCTAATTCAACGTTTTAAGTAATAAACCATCCATTGTAGTAATACTTGGAAAGCTATCACTTTGTAAATGGACAAGAAATGACTGCATATTAATCAACAGTACTGAACTTTTGTTCCTTCAAGAATATGCATTGTCTCAGTTTAAGAAATGCAAAAACTGTGTCTGTCCTGAGCTATTCTGTGTGTGTGTGTGTGTGTGTGTGTGTGTGTGTGTGTGTACGCGCGCGCGCCTGCACACGAAGATGGAACCCTCACTGCCACTCTGGATCTGTAATTAAGACATGCTGACACCAGGTGGCAGCACACACTTCAGTGGTGCCACCTACCAGATTGCAGCCTTCAAGTCTAATTTACAAGTTGAACCTGTATCTCCTCCTACTTGGCTCTCCCCTTCTCCCGTTCCCTGCCTCTTTTCCTCTCACTTCTCTCACTTGCTCTTTCTTCATCCAGCCTCTGCCCCAAGCTGTTCCACTCTCTGTAGCCACATACACACACACCCCAGTCTGAGTCCCACTCTTCCTCCTGCCTCCTGACAGACCCTCCCTTCTGCGTTGCCTTAGCTGAGTGAACAGCTCGGTGTCCCCTGTAAATGCTCTCTGGGTTCTTAGTTATTCCTGATCCTGTTTGTCGTTATTTGATACAAATGCTGTGGCCTCTCCAGTACTGAGTTTTAGGTTCCCCAGGGAGAGGGGAAGTCCTTCCTTTCTCCACCCTTATATTTCTCCCAAGCTGCCCTTCCTGGATTCTCACCTGCACCCTCTCCAGTCCACATGTGAGTCCTGTGACCCCAATTCTCAGTGCGTCTCTGGTCTTTCTCCTCCCAGTCAGGGTGTGCACCAGGTTCTGACTTCCTGCAGATGGACTAATCAAGGTCCAGCCCACTTTGATCCTTTCGGAACCATGACCACTTCTTTCTGCCAGAGGCCACTGCTGTGGTGACCTGTGGCAGACAAGGCAACACCCCTGGGCCTCAGGACACTTCTGTCATTGGCCACGTGATCTTTTTGGCTCCTGTTCTGTCCCCCAGCTGGAGCTTGACCTTGCTGATGCTGGGTTTCCATCCACAGTGGTTCTGCCATGGCCTCTCTCTGCTGGTCTTAGTGCCTCAAGTCAGCCTCCTGGGATGGCAGCCACAAGTGGCCCTGTGATGGGGGGATCCTGCCACATCAGCTGGCTTCTGCCCTGGGCTCTGGCACCCTTGTCCAGAAGTCCCCTCTGGCTTGGCTGGCCTGGAGCCTAGGGAGGCTTCTCCTGAGCCTCTCCTTGTTCTTCTCCACCTTAGCCATGGGGTCCATCAGTGGCCCAAGAGCCAGGTCTTCACTGGCTTGCTGCTGCCTGGAGTCTAGCTCTGAAGGGCTATTCCTGTTGGGCACATTTTGTAACAGCCAAAGTAAAAAGAAAACCATGAGTTACTAAGGAACTATGAAGATACTTGGATCAGAGTTTATGCTTGTCTATCCTGACATAGTTATTTCATAGTGAAGAGACAAGCACTGTACTTTAAAGAAGATGAAATAGCAGATGGGCAAGCCTGCAAGAGGGCCTGGTCCTCGCTGGGCTAGAGTCCACACAGAACCACCCTCTCTCTGGCCTGCCTGGGTGAGGGCAGCTGTGTGCACAGAATTCATCCAAGTTGTCACACTCATGGCTGCAACTTACTGTAGGACAGGGTTCAGGTTGAAATCACAAGGGATGCCTTGCACAGGGTGCAGGAGTGACTCAGCCTGGACCTGCTCCTGTGCCCTGTTGGTGGCATCCTGGTCTGATACTAACTCCTTACGGTCATGATATTCCATAGTATTCACTAGGTGTCTCCAGCTGGGGACACTGGCTTAAGCTTTTGATGTCCTGTGTTTTCACTAGGACTTGATTGCATGCTGCCAGTGCAGAGACCTCTGGTCTCCAGCACTCAAGGAGGTCTCAGGTACTAACACATTTGCTCTTTGATTCTTCTGGAGATTGGGACAGTTACCAATAGCCCAGAGCTCCCACCCCAAATCCCATTTTTAAACTGTGTGGTGGCCACAGCCCTCAGACAGAAGACATCTCTGTCCGTGGGGACATCCAGGAGCTTTGGGATCCTGTTAGGGGAAAGCTGAGGCCAGACAGTCTGGGTGTGGCTAGTCCATCTCTGCATGACCATCCTACCTGAAGATTAAGTCGAATTTCAGCTTGATGTCTTCATTTTAGCTTTGAGTTTGTATTAACCACAATCATTCTAGAGTCCTGCTGTGGTGTTTTCTGCCTAGGAGATTACCTTCAAAACTGCAATGAGAGCCTCAGAAGGGCTTCATTCAGCATCATGAAGCTGGGGCTGATGTTGTAGTGATTTCCTCACTCACTCTGAGCTCACTGAAGAGGCATGAGGAGGTGCAGGACGCATTCCAGCCCGCAGAGCTGACAGACGCTGGTCTGGCTCTCTGCAAGAGGACATGGCTGCCTCCATAGTTCTGTCCATCAGGCTCATGCCTGCCAAGCTTCTGCCATGAGCCTGAGAGAAGCACACATTGTGTCCCTTCAGATAATGCAGCATAAATAGGAAATGAAGCCACTTCCTCAGAGAAGCGAAGAGAAAGGAACAAGAACAGAATGATGAGGCAGGACTTGGGGAGCTCAACTGTGAGCTGAGTGGACAGGATGGGTTTTCATGCAGAGCCCTTCTGTGATGGGACACCTTCCATAGCCAGGGTCCCATCAAGCTACAGCAGCAGACCCCATCCCAGCAAGAGTGAGTCCTGTTGGAGGCCCAGAGTGGAGGCCAATGTGGCCGATGCTTCTAGAAGGCAGTGTGAGTGGAATTGTGAAGCTTATTTGCTGTTTGGAGGCCTTCCTAGAAGCTCTGAGTGCAAGTTCATGCCTTGAGGGCCTGGATGAAGTCTCAGGAGTCCAAGCATATGATGAGAGGACCCCGAGTGGCCATGCAGGCCTGTGAGGAAGATAGTATCAGGCACTCCTGGAATGTTCTCATCCAGGCCTGGCCAGGGCAAGGCTCAGTCAGGCTGGTTTTATTACTGATCTTATTTCACTTTCCTGAAACACAAACCTGCTCTGTGTAGAGCTTGCTTTCAGAAGGAAAAGCTTCCACTACCTGCACCATGTGGGGCTGGTAGTGGAAGAATTGCTTTTCTTTTACTTGCCATGGTCATTTCTAGACTGTCTGAAAGAACTTCATATCTAATGCAAAATTTGATACTTTTTTCTAAAACAAACAACAACAACAAAAAAACCAGACACTACTTTGGGATTAATTAAAATTTCTACAGTGTGCCCTCCCTAAAGTGTTTCAATTGCTAGAGCAATGGGAACTAGATAAGAAGGTGCAGAGGTGATGGTTAATTTTATAAGATGAATATGTAGATCTGTACTTAAAGACAGATCCACTCATCCTCTATGTGTTGTGCATGCCCAAGGTTGATGAAAGAAACCCAGGAGTTTTGATTTGTTTCTCTCAGGAGGAGAATGTAGGATGCAGGAAAGGTTGGTTCATGCATTTTAACTCTCTTGATGCCGCTCCTCTTTGTCTCCTTAGGTAGTGATACGAGTATCACATAACCTTCCTGTGATGTCCCCAGATTAATGCTGGGGTGTCAGCTGCAGGAGGCCGCCTGAGGACCTGGATGGGAAGAAAGCTCTGAGCTCTACTTGGTGCTTAGCTCTTTTTGTTAGATTATATCTTCTTGCTATAGCTTCCTCTTCTTTTTCCTCCTTGGTTGGAGAAAATAATGTTATCTAATATTTGCACATCAATGATGTGCTCAAAGAAGATCCAGCAGTCTCTCCTAAGAAAACAGTGCAGGAACTTTAGGCTGGGGGCTGTCCCTTTTGTCCTTTTCCTAGTGGTTGTCAGCCAGCTCAGGGCCAAGCTTGTGATCCATTTTTATCAAGTGCACACAACTCCAGGCATTTTATTTATAAATTTCATCTTGAACCTGGTTTCATTTTTCTTTTGCTTGTTTTGTTCATTCCTTAGATTTTATTTTATTTCATTCTCCATGTAGCTTTGTGCACAGAGTTAAATTCTTCCTGGAAGAAGTTAAGAAACAAGTGACTATGGTCATGGGCAAGGGATTTGCCTCCTCTGAAATTTCATTCTTTTCATTCTCAATAGAGATAATAGTGATGCCCAGAGGTTTTCATGAGGTTTGGTGAGCTTTCTCTGCTGAATCCCAGGCCCAGGAGTCCACTTCCACTGGCCATGTCCCTCATGAGGACAGGCCAGGTTATGGTTTCAGATTGCTCTTTGGAAAGTCAGAGTGCAGGATGGATGCCAGCACTCCTCATAATCAAGGGCACTTTGGCTGTGTGTTCCCTGAGACTGGTTTTCATCCCATCACTGGCAGATGGATGTATAATGAACCTGCTTTGTTACTCAGTCCTGAAGGTCAGGAACAGCACTGTACAAAGTCAGGTGATATCCTGACTTATTAGGGAATTTTAGGCTCAGGTCTGGGCTGGGTTGGATGGTCATCCAGGACTCTGCCCATGTCCAAGTCAAGTTGACCAAAGTTAAAAGCCAGTACACACACGGAGGTGAATCAGGATGGTAACATTGGCCTGCCTGGGTGGTGTGACACATTCTCCAGGGTCTGTATGGAAATCTAAGTCTCCAGGTCATTGTCCCTCTGACTCAGCAAGGAGAAGAGCAGCTGGCTAAAGTGGCCATGGCCATGCTGCTGGTGTCCAAGGATGGAGCTGTGGTACAGCTGGGGACCAAATATTCATGAGTATGCACAGCTTAAAAAAAAAAAGTAACTTGGAAACTGGAAATTTTCTTAAGATAAAATGTGCTGAAAAAATACATTCTTGTATCCACAGAACTCTTTGTTAAGTTAATGGTCGATTATTCATTCTTAAGAGTCAAGCAATCAGTAATAAAATATGTATATGCTCCCCTTTGTACAAGAAATACATAGTTCCTTTGCAGTCCCCTCTGAGTGATTAGCAACCCCATGCTTTGTTCAAGTTGTTGGAGGTGTGACAGTGAGGGAGATGGGTGTCCTGGGCTTCTAGAGGGGGTGCAGTGCTAGCAGTGTAGGTCAGCGAGCAGTGAGGAAGGTAAGACCAGGAGCGTCCATGCCCAGGGAGGGATGTGATAATGAGGGTTGCGAGGTGGGCAGAGCACCCTACCATGCTAGGGAGTAGTGCCTGGGCAAGACTATGCACAGCTGAAACCAAATGTACATGGAGAGTCTAGCTGGAAAAAAAGAGGAAAGATCTAGCTATAGCAGACTGTTATCAGGTTCTGTGGGTGCTGTCTGTGGACAGTGAGTCCAAAGGTGGAAACAGAGTCAGGTCCTCACAGTTTTCCCTCCTAGCACCCATCTGACAAGTAGGGATGCACTATGGTGTCTTTCTCTGAGAACTGGGAGCACATGATCCTGGGCAGCTGTCCTCTAAGGCATAAGAGCAGTGAGTCACAGTTTATTTTTTTTTGTCTGTGAACATATATTCTGTGTGTTAGATCGGTAGTCCTCAACCTTGAGAATGAGCCAGAGTCACCTACAGAGCTGATTCAGGAGGTCCTGGTGCGACTTGAGAACTTGCATTGCTGGCCAGTTCCTGGGGGCTGTGCCTAGAGAACCACTGCCCTCGGTAGCAGGTTACAGGAAGAGTTGGAGCAGGTTCCTGGGGTCCCCCACACATTTAATGCTGTGAGTTTGCTTTTGTAAACGTGTTTATCTGAATGATGAGAATGTATTTCTTTGTTCCACTGTAATCAATCTCCTAGGGAGGCGAAAACCTGAATGAATCCAAGAGTCAGAGGCTTAGACCCTAAACACAACCCCACTTAGATCAAAGTAGTAATTTCTTGGTATATAATTATAAAGTACAGGTTCCAAAGGCAACCATCTCTTCATTGATTGACTGAAATTAAGGGATGCTTTTTTTTTTTTACTACTTCCTCTGTCAAAAGGTCCCAAAGTCATGACCAGAGGAAGTGCTAGACTTGTTCAGCTGGGTAATTATAAAGTAGAGTCAGAGTTCTCCTGGTTACCAAGATGCTTTGCAAAGAGAGTCCACCACAGGGAACCAGCCGCTAGCTTTGGGATGAATTATTCAGCATCTTGCATATGAGGAAGAAGCAAACTCTGGACACAAAACTTCTTTGTCTGGGGACAGAGTTGAAGACCCAGACTCCTGGGAAGTCAAGGCCACACCAACATTCCTTCCCCATGCAGAGGATGTGGAGAACTAATGCTGGAAGTCTAGGTCCCTGGATCCAGAATAGTCCACAGGATGTGTCTATAAAAATCCATTTCCTTTTCATGGGCTTTTGGTTTTTAAACATTTGGTTCATGGTTATGGAGAGTAGAGGATTAAATGTTTTGCAAGAACATTGAGAAACCTGGTGAGGAGACTGGAATTAATAATTCTTTTGCTTTTGATGATTCCCTGCATTCTGTTTGCTAGTATCTTATTGAGGGTTATATTCATGAGGGAGATTGGCCCATAGTTCTCTTTTTAGTTTGGGTCCTTCTCTGGTTCTGATATCAGGGTAGTATTTGCTTCCATAAATGAGTTTGGGAGTTTGGCTTCCCTCTCAATTTCATTAAAGAGTTTGACCAGTGATGTCATTAGCTCCCCTCTAAATGTCTGGTAGAATTCAATAGTGAATCCATTAGGACCTGGGCTTTTTGTTGTTGTTGGTGGTGGTGGTGGTAAACTTTTAGTTACATTTTCATCTTCATTGACCAATGCTGAATTATTTAGAATTTTTTTTTATCTTCTTGACTCAACTTGGTAATTTATATGTGTCTGGGAATCTGTCCATTTCTTGTGTGTTTTCATCTTCTTAGAGTAAATGTTCTCAAAGTAGGTATTGATGAACTTCTGGACTTCCAAAGGATCTGTTGTGATTTCATCTTTTCACTCCTGATTGCATGTATTTAAGTCTTTTCTTTCCTTGTTTTGATAAGATCAGCTAAGAGTTTGTCAGTTTTATTTAACTTTTCAAAGAACCAGCTCTTTGATACTTTAAGTTTTTATATTGTTTTCTTAGTCTCAGTTGTATTAATTTTTGCTCTGATCTTTATAATTTTTCCCTTATATAAACTTTAGTCTTGACTTGTTTTTCTTCTAGAAGTTAGAGCTATTTGAATACATTCTATTCTCTTGATGTGAAAATTCACCACTATTAATTTGCCTCATAGTACTGCTTTCATTTCATCCAATAAGTTCCAGTATGTTGTGCTGGTATTATCACTTAATTGCAGATACTGTTTAATTTCATCTGCCACCCATTGTTTTTTTGGGGGGGGGTATTTCATTTCCATGTGTCTATGGAGTTTCTGTAATTTCTTTTGCAATTTATTTCCAATTTCATTGCACTATTGTCAGGTAATATGCATGGAATAATTTCATTTTTCATTAATTTTATTGAGAAAAAAATTGCAATGAGACAGCTTCCAAACAGGCTGGTAGGAGAGTTACAATAATTAATATATTGCATATTGTTGTCTTTGTAGTAGTCATTCATAGCAGAAGATGCAGATATGATATCCTGTCAAAACACTATTAGTACAAATCTTTCTTCTTACTGAACTAAGAGAAAGTATCTATGCATCTATACTATTTTGTATATACAGATGCAAAATCGTCTTTCCTTATGTCTTCCTTTTTGTTTAGTTTTGCCAGAGACGGGTATTCCATTGCCATCCAAATATTGTAGGTGCATGAATTCAGCAAAATATTCCAATATAGTCCAGTAGTCCACAACAGTAGTGAGTTATCCACAGGACTGGCAATGTCCAAATCTGATGACTTGAGCCTTCCACAGCTCAGCATATTAGCATGGCTTCACTTTTCATATCTTGTTTCTACACTTTTCTGCTGGATGGTTAAGACCAAGACAAAGCAAGACCTATATAAAAAAAATGTAATTTTTTTGTATCTGACATGGTCAGTCAAGCCCCCTCAGGCCTTATCCTGAAACCCTGTACTGCACTGTGTAGATCCTTTGTCAGTGTCAGCCATGTGGATGAGTCACGGCCATTGCTTGACCAACGTGCTCTCTGTGAAAGCCTGAGAGAATGTTTTCTCTCCA
>NW_004524607.1:1250478-1275229 GCF_000260255.1 Octodon degus
TTTGAGTTCTTATACTAGGGAGACTATATGATATTTACACATGTGTGTCTGGTTTATTTCACTTATGAGTATATCTTCAAGTGGCATCCACTTAAAATGAAGGCTTTGAGTTTATCATTCTTTATAGCTACGTAATACTCCATTATATAAAATTACCACATCTTTTTCATCCATTCTTCAAGTGATGGGCATCTTGGTTTTTTCCAAGATTTGTCTATCACTAATTGTGCTATAAACATAGGTACACATTTATCACTATGATATGACGTTTTCAGTTTCTGCAGGGAAATTCCCAGTAGGGGGACAGCTGGTTTGAATGGGATTTCCAGTCCTAGTTTTTTTAAGGAGTCTCCACACTGGTTTCCATAATGGTTGCACCAGTCTACATTCCCACCAGCAATGGAGATGGGTTCCTTTTTATCCACAGCCTCTCCAAAATTTGTTGTTAGTTGATTTGTTCATGATAGCTATTCTTTGTGGGGTGAGATGGTATCTCAGTGTTGTTTTAATTTTGCATTTCACAGATGTCTAGTGATGTGGATCATTTTTTCATATATTTATTCGCTTCTTTAATTTCATCCTCTGAGAAGTATGTGTTCATCTCAGATGCCCATTTCTGGATTGAGTCTTTAAATTTTGAGGCACTAATGTTTTTTAGCTCTTTATATATTCTAGAGAGCAGACCTTTGTCTGAGTGCTTATTTGTCAAGATGTTTTCCAAATTTGTGGGTTGTCTTTTGACTTTGTTGGTAATTTCCTTTGACAATGCATGGAATAATTTCAGTTCCTTTGTATCTACATAAGCATGTTTTGTGGGCCAGTATATAGTCTATTTTGAAAATATGTCCAATGTGCAGCTGAGAAGAGTGTTTATTCTGTTGTTGTGGAATGGATCACTCCACAGATAGCTATTAAGTCCATCTGTTCATGATTTGGTTCAATTCTAATGTTTCTTGGTTGTTCTTTTGTCTAATTAATCAGTCTATTTGAGACAAATGGATATTAAGATCCCTCCTTATAATTAATATAATTGTGTAAGTGCTTATTTTATTTTTCCTGTCTGCTAATATTTTTATATAGTTTGGTGGGTCTGTATTTGCTGCATATATATTTATAATACTTATGCCTTCTTCTTGGAGTTTTCCCATGCCCAAGTAGGATTCATTGCAAAGATACAGGGATCACAAATCAATAAATGTGATATACCTTATTAACAGACCAGAAACATAAATCATATGCTCACTTCAATAGATGCAGAAAAAGTGTTTGACATGCTCAGCACCCACTCATGATAAAAAGTAAACCTTCAGGGAATTGGAATAGATGGTCTTCATCTCAATCTGATAAAAGCCACCTATGACAAACCAATGGCCAACATCATACTAAATGGCCAAAGCCAGTAAGCTTCCACTCTAAAATGAAGAAGACAAGGATGTCCACCATCACAATGCCTATTTATTTATTTGTAGTACTGTAGATTGAACTCAGGACCCTGCACTTGCTAGACAGGCGCTTATTCTTCTGAGCTTTCTCCCTGGCCACCATGCCTATTTATTTCTGGAAACATTAGCTAGAACAATTAGACTAAAGCTGCTGGATACAATGTCAACACTCAAAAAACAATACCATTTCTGTAAACAACAAACTCACTGAGACTGAAATAAGGAAACCACCTCTTTCACAATAGCATGAAAAATTGAAATACCTGGGGATCAATCTAACAAAGGAGATAAAATGTCTCTACACTGAAAACCAAAGTACTTTGAAAAGGAGATTAAATAGGATATCAGAAAATGGAAAAGATCCCATGGTTTTGGGTAGGAAGAACCAACGTAGTACCAACACGGTCATTCTCCAAAAATTATTAAAAAGATTTAAAGTAATTCCAATGAAAATACATCTCACAGAATTAGAAAAATCATTCCTAAGATTCGTTTAGAACCATAATAGACCTAGAATATTGCAAAAGCAATTTTGAACAACAAATGTAAGTCAGGCGATAACACTATCCTTGATTTGAAATTGTACTATAGAGCTACTCTGATAAAAACAGCATGTAAACACACACACACACACACACACACACACACACACACATACACACACACAATATGTTATTGCACAAAAATCTAACTGAAGATCAATGGAACAGATCAGAAGATGCAAAAACAACCCCCAGCATATTCTGGTACTTTGTTTTGACAAAGGATCCAAACACAGTCATTGGAAGAAAGACAGCCTCTTTAATAAATGGTGCTTAAAAAAAAACAACAACAGCAAACCTGGAATTCCACATGCCAAAGATGAAAAGTAGTCTATCACCATGCATTTTCTCAACTGAAAATGGACCAGAGATCTGAATATTACAACAGAAACACTAAATCTGCTGGAAGAGAGATTAGTTAGAACCCTTGAAGACATAGGTGTAGGCAAAGACTTCATGAACACAACCTGGATAGCAAAGGGAATACAACAAATGATCAACTGGATCTCATCTTATTAAAGAGGTTTCTTCAGAGCAAAAGCAATCAACAACATAGTGAAAGAACAACCCACTGATTGGGAAAAAAATTAGCTCATTGTTCTTCACTGAAAGACCAATATCTAGAACATACATGGAATTCAGAAGATCAAACTACATCTTGATATTTTCCCACAAGAATTAACAGCATTGTGCCACATTGCTATATGTGCACCCATGTTTATAGCAGTGCACTTTTTGCTAAAGCTTAGAAGCAACCAATATGTCTAACAACCATTGAATGGACAAAATGATGTGAGTTTTAAATACAATGGAGAACCACCCAGCCTTAAAGAAGGATAAACTTGAGACATTTATAACTAACTGCAGCTGCCAGGGAGATAGATTGGTGGTCTAAGTGCCTGCTTGGCAAGTGTAAGGACCTGGGTTCGATCCTAGTAACACGTGCTGTGATACCCCCCACTACAAGTCTGAAGTGTTTGAGCTGCATAGAGAGACCCTGTACCAAATATAATTAGCTGCAGACTGTACCCTTCAGTGACATAAATCACACACATATGTATAGAGATCACATTGTGTCTCTGATGTGAGAAACTGAAAGTAATAGGGGAAAAAACATTCAAAAGGAAAAGGGAATTGAGTCAGGACAGGAAGGAAAGGAAAAGAAAAAAATGAAAAGTAAAGGATAAAGTGGAAAGAAAGCTTTGTAAATAAGGAGGGGAAGAGGAGTTGAAGGGAGGGGAGGAGAATGAGAAAAAAAATAAAAAAGAACAGAGATGTATCCCACATAGGTACAAGTTCCCTGTGCTGAACGTGATTATTATGTTTATCTAAATTGTATTAATAAACCTAACAAAAACACTATAATTCTTTTTCACAGGAAAGAGCTGTTCTTTGTGTTCTGCTCTGTCTGACCTAGTGTGTGGAGGTGAGAGAGGGGGGCGGGCTGCTTTTTCCATCGTACCCAGCAATGGCCAGGCGTGAGCACGAAGCTCGGGTGCACTGGAGCTGTGCAGAGCACGTGGGTCAGGAGCCCTGAAAGCTTTTCCATAGGAGAAGGAAACCAGGAAATCAGTCTTCATCTCGTCAGTATGATCAAAGCCAGGCAGGAGAGCTGGTGAGCAGATCCTGACCTGAGGTCTTGTGGATTATTGACATGAACAGCAAACATGCACTGAAAGAAATCTGAGGGCGGTGAGTACCTCAGGAGGAGAGCAAGGATCCGACACAGAGAGAACATGGACCCTGAGCCCTCTAGATGGTGGTCGCAGCCTCTGGGGACAGGAGGTAGCAGTAGCCACGACTGAGCACGTGTCACAAGGGCCTGGACCTTGGGGAGGTGGGGTCATGGAGTCAAGAGCAGGGGCAGTGCGCTGACAGCCAGCAGCACCCCGTGCTCAGCGTGCGCCATGAGGCAGGTCAGGGCTCTCAGTCTTCCCCTCCTGTGTGAGAGAGGAAGCCAAGCTGGGTGGAGGAGATGGTGCTGCTCATGGTGGACCAGCCAGGGAGAGCAGAGCAGTACTTGAATGCAAGCCTGTTGGCCACAGCGCTTGTCCTGGCCCACAGCCCCCGTGAGCTGTTGCTGACTCCTTCTGCTGAACCGGCCCTGTTTTCTCAGCTGAGCTGTAGCACTTGGACTTCTGAAATGTTTCATATGCTATAATTTATTCTGCTTTAGAAATATTGTTTAATCTTGTATTTATTTATTTATTTGGTACAAGGTCTTTGAAGAACCGGGGATTGAACTCACGCCCTTGCACTTGCCAGGGAAGCATTTATTCTACTGAGCTATCTGCCTGGAACTAGAAATATTTTTAAAAAGTTTTTTCATTGAAATTTTCTTCAGACACTGGAAGTAATAACCCATAGGGTTTGTCTTGGTTGAATCTTTCTTTCCTTTCTTCCTCCCTCCTGTCTTTTCTTCTTTCCCTCCTTCCTTTTTTCCTGCCTACCTTTGTTTCTTCTTTCTACTTGGGAATAAACCCAGGCTCTTCACTTTGGGACTGAGCCATATCTGTATCTAGTATCTATCTATCTATCTATCTATCTATCTATCTACCATTTCTCTTTGTATTCATCTATTCTATCAATTTATCTATCTGTTCATTGATCTATTTATTTATGATACAAGGTCAGAATAAGTCATCAAATTGCTCTAGGAGGGCTGGAATATTTGATCCTTCTGCCTCCCAGCCTCACAGAGTGCTGGGACTATAGGTGTGAACCATACCCCAAGGCTTGTTGGTTAAATTTTAAACAAACTGATTTCATACCATTTTTCTTGTAAACATGCAATGTGGATTTCTAAATGGTCTTTTTCTAGCTAACGTTCTTCATGTTCCTCCTGATTGATACATGCTTACATGTCTGATGAGTGTGCCTTTCCTTCTATTTTCTTGTGTATGACAGCTTCCCTGAAAAGGATCAGCTCTGGGGAAGAGGCCATTTGTGATTAGCGTGCCTATTTCTCCCTCTCCCCACAAGCCCCAGCTTATCCAGGAGGAATCAAGGAGATAGTCTGGCTAAGACACAGCAAGACACGTGTGCTGAATTCCAGCTTTGGTTGTATGACAGTAATGAAGGGGTATGTAGTGGGTTGTTAACTGGTGGTCAATTTGTTACACTCAGCTGAATTGAACTAGCATAGTTCTGGGTGTGGGAAGACCACTTGAGGATTATTGCCAGCAGCATAAGAGACAAAACTGGAGAAGCTGTGGAGAGGCTATTAGGGAAACTGTTTGGAGAAGCTGTTGGAAGCTGCTGGTTCTCCTGGGCTATTCTGCTGAAGGACTTGGTCATGCTGACTTTTATGATGAACTTGGCTATTCTCATCAGAGGAGGACCTTGAAACCTCAGTGTTGCTGAGGATGGCTATGGTTCACTTTGGGGGAGCTCTGGTCCTCATCTTGAGTATCACTTCCTGGCTTTGGAGGGAAAGATGGTGCACAGCTCAGCCTCCTGGACAAGTTTTTCACATTGGTTTTCCTGATGGGAGCTCATCTTTCCTCACATTGGATGAGCTCTGGATCTCACTGTTGCTGAGGATGGCTGTGGTACTTTTGGGGGAGCTCTGGTGTTTATCTTGAGCATTGCTTCCTGGCTGTAGCTCAGATCCCTCAGCCTGCTAGCACAGATCCTTCATCCTGCTGGCATAGACTTCCTGGATTCCACCACTGACCTTGGGTCTTTCCAGTGCAGATCCTTGAAGTGAGCCTGCATAGACATTTTTGTGTGCTCTAGACTTCCAGTTGGACTTGTGGGAGGCTTTGTGATGGGCTCTAGGTTTTCAGCAGGATTCATGCAAGGATATTGAGTTCCAAGGCCTCAGCTAGATTCTTTGGTCTTTAGACAGATTTCCTATAGTCCTTGTGTATGATTCTTTAGGTGATTCATTATAAAGTAATATTAGAAAAAAAATTAAAAATAAAGTAATATTAGAAAATATATCCTTTATTGTATTGTTCCCCTTGCAAAAGCCCCAAACCACCACAGGGTATTTCCATCTTGGGGCTCAATCTCTCTTGCTTAGAATTTTTCTGCAACTGTTCCTTTTATTTTAGGTCACTAGATTGTGGTTCCTGAGCTCAGTACTATGTTCTCTTTTTTCCGGAAATTTCCAGAATTATCTCTGAGAAAGGGAAATGTGATTCAACCCAACCAAACACCCCACTGTGAGTGGTGTTTGAAGTATGAGCAAGGCTGATGTGTTGACATGCAGCCAGGATTACAGTCAAGTGACAGCGTGCAGCCAGAATTGAGGAAATCCCAGTAGCAGCTCAGAGAAAGCCTACTCCAGATTTCCTTACCTCCTACACCTCCGTGTTGCCCACTGCTCTGTGCCTACCTCCTGTGCCCACTGTTTGAATGGAACAAAGAATGTGTGATGTCACCGCCATGACAGCTCTGTGTGGGTTGTGTCCAGAAACACATTTCAGGTTAGAGAGGGGGAAAAGTTGGCTCTTGAACATTTTCAAGGTTCTCAAACTCCCAGAGATGTCCCTTACTGCGCATGTGTCACTTAATTTCCTATCCCTTTGCAATGATGTGTATTTTGGTTTTATTGTCTTTAGCATTTGCTTCATTTGTAGAGACAGAGGCAACATATGACATCAAGGAGACCCAGCCTCTGGTGAGGAGCAAGGAAGCAAGGCATGCGATGGGCCTCTTTTGTCTGTGTATTCTCAACTCATCCTGGGGATTTCATGGTGTCATGTGCATCCTCACTGCTGTCCAGTGACTCATCTGTCAGATGCTCCACACTATAAGGGAGCTGTCAAGGCATCATGTGGTAAATTTCAGGCTCTTACTCCTGCCTCAGCAGAGCTGAGATAGCCAGGATGCCTGCCTTCCTGTCTGCTCAGGCCCAGTCCTGGGTGCCATGGGGCCTATGTGTGAGCCTTCCACCAAGCTAAGGGCTCCTTTCAGGCATGAACGAGAATAAAGAATGTGATCCTCTGTACTGCTGGGGCTAATGTCAGTCACTAAGAGCAAACTACCTTGAGAAGCTAACTGTGCACTCCTGTATGTTCCTGTTGAGCGTTATTAAGATTGTTCACTCTCTCTGCTTGGAAACTGCAGTCATGATGGACTCCATCCTGCCCTCCCTCCCTCTTCAACCAGCGCAAGCTCTGCTGGTTATTAAAGAAACTATACTTGTATCCCTTTCTCCTCACTGACTGCCCACAACATAGGACCACGTCCATGAGATTTTCATGTGTACAAAATGGGACAGAGAAGAGCTGTAGTGGCTGCCAGGACCAATGAGACAACAGGGCTCAGGGACAGCCCATGGTTGGGGTTCAGCTAGTCTCTCTGTTTCTATTGCAGTCTGATCCCTCTTGCTGGCTCCTTGAGTCTAGACTACAGTCATAGACTCTTACCACCTTTTGCCAGGATCTGTCTTAGATGTGTTTGCTTGTTTGTTTGTTTGGGTATTGAACTCAGGCCCTTTTGTGCTGAGACAAATCTCCAACACTTTATATTTTTTATTTTAGCAAGACAAGGTCTTGCTAAGTTACTGACTTGCCCACGCTGGGCTGGAACTTCTAATCCTCCTTCCCTAGCTTCTCAAAGTCCAGGGAGGAGAGGCATGCCTACCATACCTGGCTTGCTTAGTCAGTTTTATGTTGCTGTAACAGAATGTCTGAGACTGGACAATCTACAAAGTTTATTGACCCATGACTTGGGAGGGTAAGGAGTTGTGTTAGTTAATTTTCTTGCTGCAAAGTCAAAATACTGACATCCAAAGTTAAAGAATAAAAGGTGCATTCCAGCTTACAGTTTGTAGAGGTTCCAGTCCATAGTTGGCTGGCTTCATGGCAGGACAGCATGGGAAAGGAGCGTCACAGGAGAAACAGTCCATGATGCGGCAAGCAGAAGACAGTGAGCAGAAAGAGACAAGCTTCCCTTTGCCTTTTATCTCATCCAGGCTTTACAGACCTTTAGGGTGGAGCTTCCTGTTAACCACACCCACAGCACTGTGGTAAACCAATTAGTGTACTAATCCAGTACTACACACCCTTAGTTCCAGTATCACAGCCTTAATCCACAGTCACACACCCAGATCAGGCCCCCTCAAAAAGTTCCACCTGTGAGTGTATGAAGCTTTGGGGGGCGGTCATCTAGATACACACCACACACAAGTCAAACACACAATATCAGTATCTGCCAAGGGCCTCTCCTGTGCCAATCCAAGGTGGAAGGTGGAATCTGGGCAAGATGACATGTGGAAGAGGCCAGAAGAGTGAGCAGGGGTCCCTCTCACAGTCACTAACTGGCGCATCCCCATCATGAGGACATCCACCTGTAGGTGAGGGCAGAGGTTGCATTACCTCACCACCTCATCACCCCCAGCATGGTCACACTGGCACCAAAGTATCCAGCATGTGAGCTTTGAGGGTCACATTCACCCTGAACACCACCTCCTCCCAGTCACTGCCTGGTAAGCACTCTCTTGCCATGAAAAATCTGAACTAGATCCTTTCATTTGCAAGGCAAATTAAATGTAATTATCATGGCCCCCAAAGTTACAGGTGGTTGCTAACCCACCTATCTGGCTTTTGTGCCATCTATAACCTGAATTCAGGTCTCCTGTTGCTCTTTGTGTTTTCCTTGGATTATTTACCATCTCCTCAGCTAAAGGATGTAAGTGCCACAAAGTGGGGAACTTGTCACTTTACATTTTGCACATTGTAGCTTGAGTCTTGTTGCATTGAGAGCTCGAGTCTCACAGTAGGTGGTGCGATGCAGGAGAGGCTACTGGAAATGCACAGTGAGTCCTTCCTTACACAACTCTCTGTTTGCAGCACAGAGGAGGAGTAGATATGGTAAAGCAGCGTCTTCCTCACTACTGGGAGAAGCCAACTGGACTCACCTGATTAACAGAAGTATTTGCACACTAAGTTGTCCCTGTGTCCTGTGGACATTGGAAGGCTAATCTCCCAGACTTTCTGCAACCTCTCCCTGCACAGCTCTGGCGGACAGCCTCCAGAAACTGAATGGGAACAGTGACAGTGGGCTAAGTAAGCTGCTTGGAGTATTGTGTAATTTGGATTTAGATTTAGGTTTTTTCAAAAGTAAAATAGAAATATGACACTGAGTGAGGCTCTGCTGATTTTCACCTCTCTCCAGTGGTCTGGTTTATGAACAATAAGTGAGGACAGCTCTCAGTGTTCTAAGATTGCCTTTCCAATGGAATTCCTTTGCATTCCGTGTCAGATTAGACTCCTTGGTAGCAGGCATGTGGTATACAAGGTTTGTTGGTCCAGGCATGAGGTGGTACACACTGGGGCTTTTTGAGGTGCTGTACTTTGGGGTAATGGCTAAAAGTGAAGGACAATCATCATCATTTGGACTCAACTCCTGGGTTCATCCTTAGTACACATCTAAAGAAAATCACTGAAATTTTGTAGGCCTCAATCTTTTTATCTATGAAGTGCACACTGTCATCTATTTCCTAAGATAATGCAGCTGTTAGATGAGATGTTATATTTAAATTACTTATTACAAATCTGCAGTAATGTAAGAGCTCAACAGATGTTTAAAGTTTAAATTAAATTCTATATAACTAGCTTTTAAAGTAGAGATAGAGGAGTAAAACAAGACAAAGCAAACACCAGCCAAGGTTGGGTTACAACTCAGATCTGCAAGATTTTGTAGAGAAGGGGAAGCCTATGTCATGATTACATAAGTCCAATTATCAGAAGGTAAATGGGGATTATTCACATTTCATTGTGCAGATCTCCAGTGTGCTGGATCTACAGAGGTGGGATTTTCTTATGTTTAGTGTGGCAGCTGGAGCCTGGCTTAGTAGAAATGGCCTTGCACCATACACTGAGCTAGGCAAAGAGGATTGTTGAAGAACTCATGCAGGGTGTGATCACAAATGGTTCCCCATCTGTGCATCCAACTCAGGCCTTGGCCGCTGACCCCACCACCGAAGTCACCCCAAGGGCTTGAGATTTCCAGATTTTCTTTGTTGTCAACTTTGGGTCCCTTATGTTACAGGGAGGAGTATGTCCTTGTGATGACTGGTAAGCTTCATCATGTGTGAAGTGTAGAGTCTATGTTGGCTGTGACGCTTTTAGTTTAAGAATACGCAGAGACTGTATATTCTTTAACTTCCCTTAGATCTCCTAGGTCTCCGACCTTTTGCAGGAGTCATGATTATAAATAAGGTGGAGAAAAGGAGGCATTTTTACTATACTGTTTCTATCTCTTTTTTTTTTCTTTCCAAAAAAGCATCCTAGTTTTAAAAATTCATTTTCTTGATCTAATTAATCCTGGGCATGTCCACATGTTAAAGATTTCTTCAAAAATTTAACTTCCTTGAGCTTAGTCAATACCAATGGATTACTTTTTTCCTGCTTGCCCTAGTTTCTTTTTCATCTTCCCCATGAGAACGAGATGTTGTTTAGATGTATGGTTGATGTTATTCTGTGGGATCTTGCAAGCTGACAATCAGTTTACAATGCATAGGGAATTGTCAACCAAGAAAAGTCCTCACTGCTCCTGGAACTTTTCTAATAAAGTCCTGCTCATGGTGAGGCTTCACGGCATGGCCTGGACTGGGCTCTGGTGTCAGGCTCTCCACCGGCTCCCTTTTCTGTGGGTTCTGCAGACTGTGCCTCCACGGGCTCTGCGCTGTAGCTACACTTTTACCACCTTTGGTCTTCTCGTAGGTGTGGGTTACTTGGCTCTGTAAATGCACAGAATATGTGCTCCAAGGGCTAAGTCCCTCATGAGCTCCTTCTGCTTGCTTGCCCCCATCTGCTCCTTCCTGCTGCGCTTTCCCCTCCTCCTCCATCTGCCTCTGTATTCGCTGGAAGTGAGCATCAAGGTTGGGGACCAGAAGGAAAGGGAGGCTCAGGAGAGCATTTGCTTCCTGTTTGGTTTCATTAGCATAGCGCCAAGGGTTTCTACCAGATTGCAAAGCCTCTAAGGCCCCAGGAAATGACGTAGTGGGAAGAACACCAGCTGGCCACTGGATGTGCCTTCCTGCATTATATGCTCGGTGCTTGTGCGATGTTTGGAAGAATCTCTCTGAATGGATTCCCAAAGGAAAGCTTAGTTGTGCTGCATGGAGATCTGCTATGAGCTGCATCTGAGAAGGTTTTCCATGGGAGCCAAAGAGTAGGACCAAATCCCTAAATGACCTTCCTAATCCAAAGCACATTTTTTTTAAATTTAAAGACTTAAGGGAGAAACACATAAATACTAAATAATCAGGAAAAAGTACAAAGAATTAGATCTGGAATACTTGATAGCAATCTTAGGGTGCTGAGATCTTTGTAGATATCAAAGATTAATGAATAGGGGAGAGACTGTGGAAAGATAAACCTTTGCCCTTGCAAGGTTTGCAAGAGAAAATGCCCCTCACTTCACTAGTTTTCTGTTAAATCTAATGGCTGAGCCTTCTCTTAGAGGTAGGCAAGAAAGAATGAGTGCTGGGATTTCCATAGGAAAATGGATACAGAAATTAGTTTTCAGAAAGGTGGTCCTGTTAACAACTTGCTGGAAAAATTATTGAACACACATATCTTCTTATTATTTGTTCTTAGGCTTTTATTAGAATCTCTGCTGTTGGATAGAATGTCAAATGAAAGTCAGTGCACCCATAGCTATTTTCAAGTCTTGATTAGTAGTGGAGGTTTGGTCCTGTGAGCCACACCCAAGGCTTCGCTGATCCACAGCCCTGCACCACCTCCTTGGGGCACATAGAATCTGTCCCCCGGTTACCTTTCCATGGATTCAGTTTGTCTGCTCAGTCAATCAATGGATTCTGCTCCTGATCCAATTGGACTGTAAAGACTTTCTTGCTCGGCTGCAGCCTGCATGTTACAGTCATCTGCGGGCAGCTGGGTGGTCTGCGGAAAATCGGTCTCATCTGAGGATGGCCAGGTGGAGTCCATCTGCATCCGAGATGTGGGCTTGGAGCTCAGCTGGCACGGCGGGATGAGAAATAATTCCTTAGTGATCAGTGTGAATCTCACAGGCCAAGAGCGCTTTCAGCCTCCTGAAGAGGAAATGATTTATGGGAAAATTATGTCTGGGAATTGCTGTCCGTTCTGAAATGAACCTAAGCAAAGAAGCTCTAGATAGTTACTCAAGAATGTGCATAGCTATTGTGGTGTAGAGTTTATAGAAACTTTTGTATAAATTTTATGTTTAATTCTTGAAGGAGTTTGTAAGATCTACGGTATTTTTCCCTTTAGCAAGTTAAAATCCAGCCTCATTATGCTTTGGCAATGTGTTCTGCATATATTGTGAACACTACAATAACTTACTACAAGGAGACAATGAAGAAAGTAAACGCATCTTGCCTGGGTCGCTGGTTTTTAACATTAGGAAGTACATGTGTATGTGTCTACACACACATGCACTTGCTCTACAAGGAGATCAGATTGTGGGGAAGGTTTTAGCCAGTTTTTACAGCTTAAACCATGTTATTTATATCTTATCAATAAATGTCCTCTGATATTATTTTAAGTATCTACAAAATATTTTATTTTTCTCACTTAGCAAATACCTATATAGAGCTCATGTATCCAAATGGCTTTACAAATATTAACTCTTAATAAGGATGTGCTATTTCTATGATGATTTCAAGTGTCATCACAGTGAATGTACTCCGTAGCTAAATGGTGGTGTTCATCTCGATTTTTGTAGGTTAAATTTGTATATGTGGAGTTGCCAAGTTTAATGACATGGAAATGTTAAGGATTTTGATATAGATATTTTGATAGGTAGAAATATATAGGTATAGGTATTTCTAAATTATTCCATAAAGGCTAAACCAGTTGCCAAATTTATATTTTTTAAACAGCAATATATGAACAGTCAGGACCATTTCTTACCTCAGCTAACAGAGAATTTTCATTAAAAACAAATCATAAGGGGCTGGTGATATGGCTCAGTGGTCTAAAGCACCTACTTAGAACAAGCTTAGCAAAGCACAGGGACCGCAGTTCAATCCCCCAGCACCACATGCCAGCCAGCCCCGCCCCCTGGTAGGCTGAGCTGACCACACACACACACACACACACACACACACACACACAATAAATAAATAAACTTTTAAAAAATAAATAAATAATAAAAATTTAAAAATCTTAAATGCAAATTGAAAGAACTTTCTGAAGTGGCAGGTAATGTTCAGCTTCTTCTTCACAGAAGATGCATCTGTCTGAGATTGATTTTTGGGTGCTCTTTCGGCATTGGTCAGTTAGCCCTTTATGGCATGCTATTGTTTCTTTTCTTTGTCATCTGTTTCTTTGATTACGTAGTTATTATCATATGCAAGTGTTACCTTTTCAGTAGTCAAATAAATCTGTTTTTCTTTGTGGTTTATGGGTTTTCTCTCTGAACTTACATTGTATGAGGTTTACATGCCCCTAGTCTAAATAAAAACATGCGTAAAAATTTTAAGCACTTTAATAGCTCCATTTATTCTATTTTAAACCTTTAATCCATCTGTAATTTATTTTTCCAGCATACATTCTCTAGAAACCATCCAGCATGCTTTCAGACATAGGAGCAAATGTCCATGACGTTTTGGAATAAGTTTTAAATATAAAACCTTGGGATTTAAAATAACCACATTTTTAAAAAAATTAGCATGCAGCAAGCCTCTTACTCTGTGTCAGGTAGTGTGACAAGAGCTTTGCAAGTGTCACTTCATGGGCTTCTGGTCACGAGCTTGGCTTGAAGCATCTTGCAGTACTCAAAGCCATGCGTCATAACTGTCATCTTTCCAGTGTCCTGAATGGCCATGGTTCCCATCCACAAATTTTGCTTAATCTCTAGGTCCTTTCTGGCCTGTGTCCCCTCCTGCTGAGGCACATTCTGGCACTGTCACTCTTCTACTACTAAGTCATTCTTCGAGTGTTTTCTAAGTGCAGTGATTCCTGTGTGCCGGCACCATTTTCTCCCTTTCTGACAGCATTTATGGACATCGCTGGCATTTTTATTGCCTTTCTACTTTTAATCTGTGGGAGGCAATTCCTGCATAATAAGCCTGGTTTCTATTTTTAGGCAGCAGTCTTCATGTGGCTTTGGTTTCAGCCCCTTCCTCTTATCACCGCAAGCAGCAACATCTGCACATTGTTTCCAGGCTCTTGGGAGCTCACGTCCCTCCTCCAGGGCCTGGAGTCCCAGGATTTAACATCAGATCACACTGCCAGCTGAGGGCCTTTTGTGGCTAAATTGAGTCCAAGAAAGGGAAAGGAATGACACCAGAGGAAGTCTGGGGGCAGTGAACAGCTTTATTTTACACCAGTGGCCCTGGCTGGAATCTCCCACAACGAAGCCAGGCCCTGAATGCTTGTGGGCAAGTACTTTTATATGATGCCTAAGCAGGAGTTCCAAAGGTGAGATGAACAGCCTGGCAGCTCACTAATTGGCTGGCAGGGTGAGATCATCAGTTACAAGACTAGATTAATGATCACAGAGCTTGTTATAATCAGGCATCCCGCATGTTTGGTTATGCTCTCGTGGTTACAGGGGTCAAGAAAGTTATTACAGAGGCATGAAGCAGGTACAGAGCTAAGCAGCTTCAAAGAGAACAAAGTTTTACAAAGAGCAATGTTTCTTGTACAGGTTCCCCTTTTACTTCCCTCTCTTATCGTTACTCAGAAAAATCTATTTTAGTATTGGGGCTGCCTGGTCTATCTAAAGCTGCATAAGAAGAGGCAGCTCTTAGGGCCATTTGAAAACTTATGCTGTCCATCCATTCCGAAACAAAGTGAATAATTAATTAATCAGGCAGGGCCCTCTCAGGAGAATAAACATAAGGCCTCTCGGGGGTCCCCAAAGGGACCTCAGTCATGGTGCCAAGTGAGATAGACCTCTGGTTTTGTTCTTACATAGATACAGCAGCTTTCTCTCAGGACATTATAAACCCCACCTTGATGTAAGAAGACTAAATCTAAGCCCCTTCTGTATTGCAGGACAATGTCAGAGGCACAGCTAAGGTACCCAGTGGGACAGCACAAGTTCCACACATCTCTACCTTCCATACACAGGCAGAGACGCTAAAACAGCAGCTGAGTTTTTACATCTGTGTGAGCCTTCAGGAAGCACATGTGAGCATTCTGTAGCAAAAGGGAGGTAGAGACCTAAGACAAAGGCAACAACCAGAAGCAACATCCAGGGAGCTAATTTTCTGAACATTGTGTATACCTGAGAGAAAGTCTTTCTTACCTGTCTAAGCTGTTCCTGTGGGGATGTGTAACCTAGCTGACAGAGGGTCTTCCTCAAGACTTCTAATTATGGGAGGCAATCTCCCACGCAAAACTTCAGAGGGTGCATATGCTGTGCATCCTGGTGAACTTCAGACTTTAAGGAGGGCCAGGGAAAGTAAGTCTGTCCATGGTGCCTGCATTGTTGGTGATACGTAGTTAATATCGATGTTAAAGTCCTATTCATCCTTCCAGCTTTTTCAGAACTTTGTGACCTGTATGCTCTATGTAAGTTCCACTTGACTGTTAGTTTTTAAGTCAGCCTTTGGGTTATCTCTGCCACAAATACAGGTCCATTTTTTGCTTCCTGTTGTGAGGGTCAGCCCATACCTAGGGAATTGCCCAAGGAAATGTCATTGCAAAACTGGGATAAGTGCCAAGTGTCATAGGAATAGTGGGAGGACTTATGAGATGCCATTGTGGCAGCCTGATGTGGCTCTTGCCCACAGCGAAGGAACGGTGAACAAGGGAAGCTACAGATGCCACGTGAAGGAGAGTGGGCACAAACTGGGGGGCAGTGGTGCAAGAGATACCAGGGAAAAGGCCCTACAGGGGAAAGGAGCAAGACACTGCGGGAACTGAGAGGTGAGGAGAGGGCAAAGGACGGGTGAAGTGAGGGGTCCCAGGGATAACAACAATGAAGAGCCTCATCCCAAAAACCACATGAGAGAGAAAGAGTCAAAGAAACATGTTAAGGGGGAAGATGGGCATTCACTAGTGTTCAAAAAGATTATCAAGCTAATAATTAACCAAATAATAAATGACTCCAAATTTTGAACCAATGAATGATTTGGTCTCTCAAATGTTTACTGAGTGCTTACTGTGTCAGTGCTTTTATACTGTATGCTTCAAGGAGCACAATGTTGAAAGACATGTAGGGCCTAGCTTCCTGACTTGTAGCATAGCAATATGTGCCAGGGAGAGCATGTGGGTAAGGAGGACCTGTGTTCAGAATGAGGAAGGGTTGAGCCTCTTGTGCTCTCTCTCTCTCTCTCTCTCTCTCTCTCTCTCTCTCTCTCTCTCCTCTCTGTCTCTCTTTCCTTTCTCTTTTCTAAACACAGTAATATTAAGATATAATTTACAGACATAGCTATTTAAAATTGTAATTCAGTGGTTTTTAGGATATTCACAGTTATGTGTGACTACTCTACCACTACCTCCAACTTTAGAACATAGGTTTATTGCCCCCTAACACCACTACATGCTTTTCCTGCACCCCTCTCCTATCCTGTCACAAGCTGTGCCCTCAGCAACCCTTACTCTACTCTCTGCTATACAGATTTCTCTGTTCTGGACATTGCACACAGGTGCAGTCATACACTAGGCAGCATGTTGTGACAGGCTTATTTCATCTAGCGCAGCGTTTTTAAGGCTCCTCTGTGTTGCAGCATCTAGTAATAGTTCTGTCTTTTAAGAGTCAAGTAGAATCCCATTATATGGGTACACAATGCTTTGTTACCTGCTTATTAGCTGATGAATCATTAGGTTGCCTCCACATTTTAGCTATTGTGAGCACCAACACTATGAAAATCATATTCTTCTGTGTTTGTTTGATACCTCCTTTCAGTTCCTTGGGCTTTATACCTGGGAGAGAAGTTGATGGGTTCTGGGCTTACCTACGTTTAATCATTCAGAGAAGTTCTAGAATGTCTTCAAGGTGCTGCCCCATTGTAGTTCCAACAGCAGTGTAGGAGGATTCTGAGTCTTCCACTCCTTGTAGTGCTGGTCATTGTCCAACTTTTTGGTTACAGTCAACCTAGTGGATGTGCAGTACTATTTTAGTATGGTTTTGATTCATATTTTCATGATGGATAATGATACCAAGCATCTTTATATGTGACAGCATTTGTTCTTACATTAAAGAATTAATACCTCATTCAACCTAGCATTATCTTAGTATGAGATAAAAATGAAGTGAGATATCAACATCAAAATGGCAGAGGTCTTCCTGCCTTATTGGTTACTGTCGACCCGTCACCTAGTGGTCCTAGTATTGGGTAGCAGTGGTGTGCAGTGTGATACCAGATGGCTGGCTGGAGAGCTGGCTGGCTGGTTGTGGCCTTCCTTTTCAGGAAAGCAGCAGGTTGAAGACATCTCAAACAGAGTAGGATTTTATTTGGGGCCGGGGAAATAGCTCAATGGGGCCGGGGAGATGGCTGAGCAGAATAAGCGCTTGCTTGGTAAGCATAAGGGCTTGAGTTCAATCCCTGGTTCTGCAAAAAAAAAAAAAAAAAAAAAAAAATAATAATAATAATAATAATAAGAAAGAGAGAGAAAGAAAAGACAACAGAATAGGATTTTATCTGCCTTCTTCTTGCTTCATTCCTATACATACAAAGAAAGAAAACGCGTCAGATGAATTTTTTAAAGTGGTGCTTCAGGGCTCACAGTCACCTCCTTTTCCCCACATCACCAGTGTACTATTTTTTTTTTTTTAGATTCATAAAGTTAGACCTTTAAACTTTGTTTTCAGGTACTCAAGTTTAAACCCAATGCTTTCATAGTGAGCTGCACACCCAGATTGTGTGTGTGTGTGTGTGTGTGTGTGTGTGTGTGTGTGTTCTCAGACAAGGTCTCACTAAATTGCCCAGATTGGAATTAAACTCATGATCCTCCTGCCTCCACCACCCAGGGTGCTGGCCCTACAGAGATGCACCACTCCACCTAGCCAAGACTGGATGTTTTTATTAACTTCTTTTATTTTTATAAACAACCATTTTCATGTTCTTTGAGCTATCAGTTTTCATGATTTTTAAAAAAATCAAACAACAATAAAATTTTCTGTCTACCAATCATACATGAGCAAACTTTCAAAAGTAAGTAGGGATAGATGCCTAAGTAAGAAGCTTTTGCTTGGTGGGTGTTTTTATTGGTACATGGACAATGGCGATTATTGGATGCTAGGGGAGAAGACTAATTTTTTTCTTTCATCAAGAAAGATTTGGGCCTGCCAAATAGCTCAGCAGATTAAAGCACCTGCTTAGACAGACACAGTGGCCGGGGTTCGATCCCTAGCATGCCGTGCAGGCCCTTGCCACCAGGGCACACTGAGACAGCGATTGAGACTGGGTGTGGTAGCATGCACCTGCAATCCCAGCGCTTGGGAGGCTGAACACAGGCGGATCATTACAAGTCCGATCTACGTAGTGAGACCCTGTAGACCCTGTACTAAAATACCAAAAAAATAGAAAAGCAAGGAATATTATTATGCATGTGAAGAGCTTTACAAAATTAGCAGCCACAACTTGCTTAGCATATACTTACTTAGAGCTAATTCGGAATAGTGCACTATCACATATTTCAAGCGATTCACATTCCGTGGAGAACGGTGCTCCCTTCAGAACATAGGGGAGCTGGAAAATTAATGAACGGGAAGGACTTTGGACATATTGCAATTCTGGCCACCTCTGCTTACTAAAAATCTGAGCTTGGTTTGTATCTGGTCTTTCGTTGTAGTGTAATCATTACTGATCATACCAGGAAAGTGACTGAAGTGATCAAAAGCACCATATAAGGTTAATCTCTGGCTGGATTTTTAAAAGAAAGAAAATAGAGGTATTGCAGAAATCTCTTTCACCTCTTCCTTTTTTTTTTTTTTGCGGAACCCAGTATTGAACTCAGGCCCTTGCACTTGCCAGGGAAGTGCTTACTCCACTGAGCCATCTCTCCAGCCCCACCGCTTCCATTTCTACTTCCATTCTCCTTTCTTCCTCTACAAAGTTCAGTGGTTATTCTTTCTTTATAGTGAATTTATGCCATTAATATACTATGTTATATTAAGTAATAGTACTCAATAATTTTATACATAAATTAAATAAGCATAAATATAATTTATTTAACAAGTAATATATTAAAGCTTTATACATTACCTACTCATAAGTAACTATTACCATAATATACTAAACTATAAAATTTTAACTGTGTATAACTGTATTCGTGAATTATATATGACATTCTCTTTTGTGTGTATGTGTGGTACTGGTCCTCCAACGCTGGAGGACTGGCCCAGGGCTCTTCCCGGCGGGGTCAGCGCCTGGCGTGGGCCGTGGGGCTGCAGTGGACCTTGGAGTCGAGCGGGGTTTTCTGATACTCAGGCCTCCCCTAGACCGAGTGAATCAGAGTCTCTGCAGCTGGTGGCCTGCGCATCTTCCCTGTGATTCCAGGGCACGATCGGGAGAGGCCCAGGTCCCCTCCCACATCTGCGCAGCTCTCTGTTCTGTGTCCGGATTCTGGCTACACTGCGTCCCTTTCCCTGCAAATCTGCATTGTTCTGCTTAGTTAAACACACATAGATTCTCCTCTGACCTACTTTTTTCATTTGAACATATTTCTTCCTAATTTCCAGTAAATTAAGATCTGCATTAGATTTTTTGGTTCGTCTGTAGTTAAACCCGCTCCATGTGTGTGGGGAGAGAGAGCTGTAATCTCCCCTCTTCCCCAGGAGAATGATGAACTATCTGGTGTCTGATTCAGGGTAAGGGCTTGGGAGATACCCATGACGTGTGTGACTCTTGTCTGTTACATGAGCTCTTCCTTCACTCTCTTTCTGAGTCTGTCGACATAAGCTCTCCCACGTATCTGAAGTCCGCTTCCTTGGCTGCGTCAGCAGTCAGCATTGCCATCCTCTGTTGGGGCTGCCAACCGCCCCTCCCCCGCATCCCGTGATGGGCCGCGTGGGCGCCACCCCCTCATCCCAACCCACTCTGAGCAGCTGAGGTGACAAGTTGAAATTACTTCTTTCAATTTTATTCTAAAGAGGAAAAAAAAATAAGAACAAAACAAAAGTCTCAGGACAGGTTATTAGAAGAGTGATGATAATTAATACACTGTACATTGTTATCTTCATAGTAATTATTTAGAGAACAAGATAAAGGCACAAAATCTTGTCCGGACAATATTAGCATAAACCTTTTCCATGAACTAAGAGAAATTAGCTGTATAACTATCTTAACTACCTTGTATATGCATATATTTTTCCTACCCACTTCCTTTCCCCTTTCCCCATCACAGTTTGTCTTTTCTTTTCAAGGATTGCTCCCAATTCACAAAATCTGTTGAGCATTTTGGCTCTTATTTACTCATTCAGCTTTTCACAGTAGTGAGACTGTATGATGCTTGCACATGTGGGTCTGACTTATTTTACTTAGGAGTGTAGTCTCAGATTGTGTCCATTTACTTATAAAAGCCTCAAGGCTATCCTTTTCATGGCTGAATAGTGCTCCATTATATAGTTGTACTCTTAATAATTACATAGTCCACTTCCTGTTGTATAGGCTGGTGCTGATGGGTGTTGTGGACAGGCTTCTGTTTTGTTTTGTCTTGTCTTGTTTTTGAACACGGTATTTCTCATGCAGGTATTTCTGACATTGAGGGAAACTATCATTAATTTTCTTGGATGATTTCAGAAGACATAAATTGGCCAACACAATGGAGAGGTGAGGGAAAGCTTCCTTTGCTTTTGAACTTACCGCCACACCTCTTCTATCTCATCCTTAAGAATAATTTGGGCCCTTTTAAACTGAGACAGGCTCCTCATAATGTTAAACATGGCATTTAGGTTTCCGTTCTACCGTGCTTGGGACACCTGATATTAAGATTAAAGTTGAATTTAGGGTTCAATGCGCTGCATCCATCAACATGAGCAGATAGTACTTCTTTCATCCATTAATGCAAAAAGTTAGACTTTTAAATATATTGATATCAAACCAACCCAACATGCCTGACACAAATTCTGTTTGGGTGTGCTGTGTGATTCTTGCAGCATACTTGTATTAATTACACTTTATGTAGCACTTCTGCCTTTCTGTTTGTAAATGGTGCCTCATTCACCTGCCTTCCTCCATAGCTATGTTTTTTGTGTGGCGATGTTCCCTCCCAACACCTCTGTAACTTCCCCTGCTGTGTAAGTTCACATACAACCCCCCAAAGGGGTAGCATCATTTCAGAGCTTCTGGGCTTTCTGCGTGTTGTTCTCCCTGGGAACCTTCTTAAAGACTTAAAAACTTTTTGCCTTAAAATCTCATGCAAAGATGACCATGGGTGACCACTGGTCTCTCCTTCAATGAAGATGTCCCATGTGTTCTGTCCACATTCCCACTTCGGTTGATCATTCCCCCCTCTGCCACCTCCCAGGGTCGATTCTCTATCTCTATTATAACACTGACCATATGTCAGTGTTATAATATGTTGTTTTCTCTATGTTAAGTCTTTTAAAGTGGAGACTTTGAGTTCTCATTTCTGTATCATCAGCTCTCAGCGTAAGGCCTGTGTGTCCCTGGTGCTTCACCAGTGTGAGCTAGAGGAAGGAGTGTGATGGGAACGCATGCCTAGGTCTTCCGCCCTGCGGCAGGATTCCTGGGGACTGCAGCATGCTCCCTGGACAGCGGGGAGATGTCTGCGCATTCTCTCTTACTTGTGTGTCTTTAGAGGTCCTGCCTGCCTCTGCCTCTGTATAGGACCCAGGTCATTTATTTAAGTGGTTATGTATGTTGTGCCATTCACTGTGACATAACAGCAGCAGGACACTTTATTTAGATATCGAGAAGGACAGGGTGATGTAGACAGGGCTTTTTCTTTCACAAAGTCTTCCTTTCACACAACTCTGTCCAGTTAGGGGCAGTAGGAGATTTTCCACCTACACGTTTAAGGGCACCTTCTTCTGCTGGGAGTTGTGCTGGTGCTGGAGAACAGCAGAGGATTGGCATCTTTAGAGACACTCCCATCCTAGTTGGGAAGTGGGACCAAAAATGAACCAGCAGTGAGCCCCATAGATGAATTCTGACTTCTTGGAAGAGGGTGATGGAGTCGAGGAAGGGGGTGCTGCGGCCCAAAGGGCCATCTGAGGGGGAGATAGCGACTCGAAAGCAGAGATGCACTGAACCCGGGAAGCTGTTCCAGCAGAGGTCACAATGAACTTGACGTATTTCAGGGAAGCAGGAAGGCCAGCCAAGCTGGAAAACAGGGAGGTCAGAGTGCCAAATGGAGATGAAGTTGTACAGTAGGAGCAGCTTGGATCCTCTGGGGGCTGTGGGCCACGATCAGAGTTTATTTTTTATTTATTTTTTATTTATTTTTTGTACTTTAGGGAAGAGTCTACAGGGTGTTCAGGGTCTCAATACTAGATCAGACTCATAGTGATCCACCTGTTTACAGCCTCCCAAGAGCTGGGATTACAGGAGTGCACCACCATGCCCAGTCTTAATTGCCATCTCAGTACACCCTGAGATCAGAGCCTGCACAGCAGGCCCAGGGATCAAATCCCTGGCCCCTGCACCTGCTTGCAGGTTCTTTAGTCCACTGAGCTATTTGGCTGGCCTTCATTATCAGAGTTTAGATTGTTTCAGATGTGATGAGATGTGTTTGAAAACCTTTGACTAAAGGAATGCTATCATGTGTTTTAAAATGTAAAAGAACTTCTAGCTGCCATGTGGGACCTAAAGATAGGCTTCATTTTGTTCCCCTGTGCATCATAAAGAGTGATTGAGTGGAAATGCATCATAGGCTGCTCTGTCCAGGGCCTGGAGTGTTCTGTCAATCTTCCATACACTTCACTGTGATCCTGTCTACCCTGCCCATGAAACTGTCTCTGTGGAGTCCACCACCTGGGGGGCCTGGCGTCCCTGTCTGTGAGGAATGGCTAGATGAATGGAATGTATCTTCTCTGTGATCTCTCTCGGGCCATCTGATCACCACCGTCATCTTAGCCTAGTCTTTCCTGGTTTTCATTACACAAACATTCATAATGAGTGCATTCAAGAAATAGACTTGGAGTATCTACTCTAGAGCAGCCACTGCACAAGACTGGAAAATCAGTGAGCAAAACCTTTCTTCCCTGGACAGAAGGGCTTTTTAGGGCTACCTCAATTAGTGGGGGGGGGGACCTCAGGAGCATTCCCGAGAAAGATGCTGAGCTGCACTCTGAAGGAGCAGTAGGTGCCTCCCAGGAGAAAGGTCAGAAGGACACGCCAGAGGGGAGAAGCAGCCGGTTCTGGAGAAGGCAACGTGATGCAGGAGAGAGAGCAGAGGCCCAGCTTTTCTTTTCAAAGACTGAAGAAGATTGAACTGAGAGCCTTTGTACTGAGCCACATCCCAGCACCACTGTTTGTTTGTTTGTTTGTTTGTAGAGACAAGGCCTCACTAAATCACAAATTGTCCAGGCTGGTCTCAAATTTGCAATCCTCATGCCTCAACTTCCCAGAGAGCTGGGATGACAGGTGTGCACCGACACACCTGGCTTTGGACCAGCTCTGAATGCTGACTTTGCTTCTTGTTCCCAGTGTGAGGAACAAGGACAGCAAGGACATTACTTGATGTCTTTGAATGAGTGCTCTGGGTACTCTAGGGCCCTGTTCTCCTTGGCTGCCTATGGTGAACAGGGTGCTCTGTCCTGGCAGAGATGGGAAGCTGGCAAGGGCTAGGGGGCAAGGGGCAATAGGCAGTGGTGTTCAGAATTCAGCTTTGGGGATCATCGAGTAGCTGGGATGATTTGAGGAGGCCCACCATGACCAGCATGGGGAGGGTAGCTCTCCTGCCTGGCCCACCAGACTGAGTTCTGGGAGAGGCCCTTCCTCAGGTAGTGATGGGATGTGAAGCCTGGTGTATTACGGAGCTGAAGACAGCAGATGCAGATGAGGGGCCCATGTCTGAGAAAGCTCCCTCTGATTACTGCACATCTGAGGAAGATGTTTGTCTTCACCCTTTGTGGGCCTTGGCCAACACTCCCTGCCTAATGGGGAAAAGGCCCCAGAAGACACAGCCCTTTGAAGCCCAAACTGGTGAGGAGGCTGCACATTGCTGGGTGTGGCCTCACCAGTGAAGGTGACATACTGTCTGTCTTGAGCCGTCCCTGGCCTTCGTTTCCAGTTGTGGCCATATATTCACTTCTTCCTTCTCTAGGTGGGAGACAGTGGAGCTTCTCACCTACTCCCCACTCCAAACCCCAGAGATCAGCAAGTTGCCCTGTAAGCCAATTTAAGGTGGGCCCTGCTTTCCCTGCCAGCCCTGTGCTTACCCAGGCTGGGGACAGCACCCCCTTAAACACTGCCAAGGGCTCAGCTTGTGAGTTGCCTGTGCATTCTTGCCCACCCCACTATACAAGGGGAGGGTCAGTGAAGCCTGTCTGTGCTAAATAAATATCTAGTATAGTAGAAGGCTCGTAGCCCTGTACCTCCCTCAGAATCCTCTCCTTAGCTTTGAACACACGTATCCCATTATTCTGGCCATTTTCTGAAGCAGTTCTGGAAGTCCTCCTTCCTGAGTGTCTTTACAAGGTAGGGTCAAAAATCAAAAACGTGAAAGGAGCTGCTGAGTGCCATCTAATGAATGGAAGAGCTGGCTCATGAAAACACGAGACTGTTCTCATCCTTACTCACTGAATCCGTCCCGGTGACTTCTGTCTCTTTGCAAAGGCCAAATGGCCCTGAAAAGTGGAGGTTTCAAATTGATTCGGGACATTCAGGCAGCCAGCACAGAGGAAAGAGGACTTCCAGAGTACCTTCAGAAAGTGCCCTGAGGATCCGGGGAGACACATCTG
>NW_004524607.1:1276909-1290022 GCF_000260255.1 Octodon degus
GGGAGAGGGACAGCAGGGCTAACGCCCTGTCACTTCGCTTGTGGAGACAGCGTGTCCGAGGCCAGCAAAGACCGTGCATCTTCCCAGGAGGGTGATTTTTTAACTTCATGACTAACTGGTTAGACAGGTTGAGCGTCCCTACTCTGAACATTTTAAATCTGAATGCTGCAAAATCCAAAACTTTGGAAACACCAACAGGAGCCACATGAGAAAAAATCCAGATCTGACTTCATGTGAAGGGGTGGGGTTAAAACCTAAGTGCACTAAAAATACACTAAAACCACACTCAGGCTGTGTGTGTTACGTGTAACGGACTGGCCTCACACCCCACTCAGGAAATCTCACTGTGTGTATGTAAATATTTCAAAATCTGAACCTACTCACTTGTGAGATGACCCCCAGTTGTAAAACAGAGACCATACTATGTGTTGTTCACCAGTCAGTGGTGGAGTAGATGAGAAGGCCCTTTGTCAACCGTAGTACTATACATCAGTGTGAGGGTGTCATTGTTACCCTGGAGTCCTGGTTGAAAATGTGTTGGTTTGTATTTAAACACAATTCAGTTCAATTGGTCTTGCTCCATCCTTGCACACTTAAGCTATGGAGATGTTGATTCAACCCACTTCACCTGTGAGTCTAAATAGGTGCCTGAAAGGCTTGCTTTGTTTGGAATTTGTTACCCTATGTAGCAGAGAATAAAGACTAGTGTTCCTTAACGGATTGGGGTTCTAAGATGTATCACTTTGTACCATATTGCAGCCTTCTCTTCAGCATTCCCATCCATCCTGGGGCTTCCTGCAACTTACATGTGATGTGGTATTTTTAAATGTTCCTTTGTCTCTGTCGGCCCCCCAGGTCCTGTGTGACGGACATGTGTGAGTGTCCAGCCCACAGAAACTGTCACTGTGAGTCCTTTCTGGCCTATGCCCGAGCCTGCCAGAGAGAGGGCGTGAAGGTGCCGTGGGAACCCCAGCAGCACTGCACAGGTAAGAGAGGCCCAAGGACCCACCCGGTAGGGGTCACTGTGCTGCCCAATGCCACACGGGGGATTGTGGATGCAGATTCCTGGGGCCACGTCCCCTCAGCCAGAACCCCGTGGGCAGCCCAACTGGATTGCAGTTAATAAAACGCAAGGGCTTCCCATGGGGAAGGGGAGCCGACGCTTAAGAGAAGCCTGTGAGGAGCACATTTTAACAACCAGGGTTTCCACTGTAGCCACATTCTCTCTACCCCAAGCTACCAGTTGCATGCATTTAACACATGGGCAGTTGTCACTGAGGCCTGGGCTGTGTGTGGAGCAAGCGATATGGGACAAGTACAGACAGTTAAGGCCTTTATGATAAGCATGATCATTTTACAAAAGAGATTGTGATTCACACTGTGGTGAGATATTCCTCCCCACCCTCCCTCCCTCAGAGACAGATTTCTTAATAGTTGCTCTGAGCCTTTGTTCCCAGGGCAAGCTAATTAACTTTATTTCCTATCAATGAAATGGAAGACTTGGTGCATCCAAAGCATGTTTCTCACCAATGGCTGAGGATGGGCTGGACACTGGGCACTGTGGTGATGCTGAGTGATGGGGCCTCTGTCCCTGGGGCGCTGGATGCCTGCAGAAGCACCAGATGAAAGTTCCTGAATGGAGGCATCACTGTGTAGAACCCTGGCTGCAGCAGCCCGGACCCTCTGGCGCCCTCTGGAGGCTAGAGATGGTGTGACAGGCAGCAAGGATCTCGCCCCCTGAATGCTTACATTCTGGTGTCAGAAGGCAGAGCAGATCCTTTGTCACTGCCAGCCATGTGGATGAGTCACCGCCATGGCTTGGCCAATGTGCTCTCTGTGAAAGCCTGAGAGAATGTTTTCTCTCCACGCGACTCTCCTTAGGCACACTCTACATCATCGATCACTTTCCTCTTTGGACCCATAATTTCCTTGATCAGAAAATTTGGAACACTACCGAGTTACATGACGTTACAGTACAAGTTCTCATATGTCCTGAGTCTTAATTGACCTTGGAAGGCTAGGGCTAAAATGTAGGCTTTCCTTGCGGCCCTCCTTTTTCTCTAATTTTGGTCTGTAAACTTAGGTTGTTAACCATCCAGAAGACAAGCTTATTGTTATTGCCATACAACTTAGGCTGTTAAGCTTAACCGCACTATCTGTCTGCATATCAAACATCTTAGGCATAACATGGAACAGGTAGTTTTCATCAAGTATTGATATGTTGAACTTTAAGTCCCTACAGAATATGATAAAAAAACATTCAAAAATTAGAATATATTTTAAAAATAGACATAAAGAGTTATATAATCTTATGTTTACACATAAGTCCAAAAATCTAGCCATCTCTTTTAGAATATTTTGCTGAGTTAACACACCTATAATGTTCAAATAATGGAACTAAACAAAAAAAGGGGATACAGATGAATGTCCGTTTTGTGTCTGTGTATTCAAAGTGGTTAGGATAGATATATAGTTACATTCTCTTAATGAATAGAGTGATTTGTTCTAATGGTGTTTGTAAATAGGATATCATGTCTGCATCTTGTACAGCAATTAACCACTAGGAAGAATGTATGCAATGTGTTAATTATTGTAACTGTCCTACCAATTTGATTTTTTTTAAAAAAAGAAGGCAGAGTAAAGGTAGCTCTATATGGAGTGACAGCAGTGTAAAGGAGAAAAAAATGGGTTAAGGATAGAGAATATGGGAGTACAGTTTTGATGGGGACCAAAACATGCACCTCCATTAGCTGAGGGAGTAGGCCTGGCACAGAATTACGGTTTCATTAGCAACCTCCATTTGGTTGGGATAATTACCAGAGGACTGAACCATTTAGCTCTCCTAAAGCAGCGTACAATTGCCTTGCTCAAAACAGATGATCAGGCACTTGACTTTCTGAGGCAGGCCCTGGGAGGTTGTGTGGGAGACACCCCATCCCGGCCACTGTGGGACAACTCCCGCAATCTGTCCTGCCTGTAAGATAACTATGGAAGACTACACCAAAATAGAGAAAATTGGAGAAGGTACTTATGGTGTTATATAGGATAGACACAAAACTCCAGGCCAAGTGGTAGCCATGAATAAAATCAGAGCAGAAAGTGAAGAGGAAGGAGTTCCTAGTGCTGCAATTTGGGAAATTTCTCTATTAAAAGAATTTCATCATCCAAGTATAGTCAGTCTTCAGCATGCGCTTATGTGGAACTCCAGGCTGTATCTCATTCTTGAATTCCTTTCCATGGATCTTGGATTCTATCCCTCATGGATTCATCACTTATTAGAGTTACCTCTAACACCACATCCTTCAGGGTATTGTCTGTTGTCACTCTAGAAGAGCTCTTCACAGAGAGTTAAAACCTCTAAATCTGCTGATTGATGACAAAGGAACAATTAAACCGGCTGGCTTTGGCCTTGCTAGAGCTTTGGGGATGCCCATTAGAGTAAAAGCAAAGAGCCTCACACGTTCTCCTACAGGCTGTGCTTTATACTTTACCTTACTTGAGAATGGAAAGCCTACACTGTTGTGTTTGAAATTCACTGACCCAGAGAGAGACCTTAGGATTTGCTTTTATAGATGCACATGATTCCCAAAGTATGTGAGGGATGGAAGGTGTTGGGTTTTCCCTCACTACAATGAAGATCTGAGTGCTGTGCACATCTGCCATGCAGACCTGAGTACTGGGGAAAGTTCTGCAGGGGACCCAGCCTGAAGGCTGATCTGAGGAGCCATTCCCCCAGATCTCACTCTGTCTCCTCTTCTGCAGCCACCCACTGCAAGCACGGCGCTGTGTACGACACCTGTGGCCCAGGCTGTGTGAAGACCTGTGACACCTGGAATGAGGTCGGCCCTTGCAACAAGCCGTGTGTGGCAGGCTGCCACTGTCCAGCTGACTTGGTCCTACACAGGGGACGATGCATCAAGCCAGTCCTTTGTCCTCAGCGGTGACCTCTGTGCCAGCCATTGAGACTGCAACCTGGAGTCCTTGGCACAGAAGTGCAAGAGCCAGGGAAAGACTGCTGTGTGCGTGCCTGACTGTGCACGCAGGTACATATGTGTACATATGGAGAGGTATAGATATGTTCAAACACGTCATGGCTCACATGGACTATAGTGCAGTGCTGTATGTATATTTTCTGCTATACACAGGTGTGATTTCTAGGATCCTAATCTACAAGCCACTGGAGATTGATCTGCAGCCTCGAGGATGGCTGTGACATCACACACATTTCTCACTCTTAAGGAAGTTTTCTAAGGACCCTCAGCTACCCGCATTGATTTTTACCTTGAAGTCAGTGTTTGTCACTGGAGAATATGTTTCACTGGGGAAGGGCACACTTATTTGGAGACATTTCATGTTTCCAAAGACAGAAACGTGTGCCTGAGAGAGATGGCAGAAGACGGGATGGGCCTTGGTGGTGTCTGCAAAGCAAGGGACGGGCTGCTAGACTTCACTGGGTCGTGGTCAGACACTGTTTCCAAAGCTGGCTGCCACCAAGAAATATGGATGTGTCGCTAGGGCACAGCGTAAGAGCCCAGTGATTTCCTGCCATCTTGGCAGAGTCCTCCACCTCCTAAGTAGATCCGTGTGCAGGACCACATACGCGTGGTGTGTTGAGATGACGGAGTGTCCAGTTGGTGTGGTGGTAGCACTGGGCGTGAGGAATTTGTGGAAACCGCTGCACAACAAAAGAAAACTGTCCATGGCTCTGAATCTGAGAGTAGTGCAGCGAGGAGATGGAGGCCCTCTGCCCTGTGGGACAGTCCCTGTGCGAAGGGAAAGCCTTCACCTGTCAGAGGGATCCTGCCCAGTGCCGCTTGCTGTGGGAAGGTCAGAACACTTAGCTGCGGAATCTTACTGAGCAGCCGCTCTCGCGTCCTTCCTCCCAGAGAGTGTCCTGTGTGCTTTCTCCAGGTTGCCAGTCATGTTGCTCCCAGTCACTGTGTCATTTTCCTGACCTGATTTCTGTTAAACAAGTAAAATTGTCAACAAAAACAAAACCCACTGAGGTCTAAAAATAGAATGTTCTGCACTGTCTTAAATAAATGTGTTACATTTCAATCAAGTCTTGATATGTCCTGTGTCATGCTTCATACATTAGGTGTATCAACTTCATGTTAATCCACTTTAACAGTTTATCTCATCATAATGGATAAGCTCCATATTAATTTTTAATTGATAGAACACTATTAATAGGTAATAGAAAAAATGCCTACATTTTGACAGTCCAAGCAGTAGCCATCTTGTCCAAGACGTGTGTGTCCTTTACATTCACAACACCGAAGGTAACGTGGGCTTCTTGCCACAGTGCTGGAAGCTGTTTGAATAAACTGGATGTAGTCATCACGTGGTGCCGATGGCTGCCTGTCTGTCTGCTTCTCACGCCTCCCTCAATTCTTATCCTGTGCTCTGCGCGCACACACACACACACACACACACACACACACACGCTTTTCATTCTCCTTTCTCTAGGTAGAGCAGGGCTCTGGGCTGGGAGAAGCCCAGAGGCGACGAATGGTCCCCTCAGTCCTATTGCCGTCCAGCCCTTGGAGGGCAGAAAGCCAGGTGCTCCCCTTGCTGCTCCCCGTAACTCAGAGGAATCAAAAGGCTTAGTGAGGTCACTAACGTAGACGCTCCGCGCCTTCTGCTCGGGGTCCAAGGAGCCCCTGAGCAGGTGCTCTACAGACTTCCGCCTCCAGGCAGGCACGTGACCCCAGCAGTCCTCAGAGCCCCTGGCCCATCCACCCAGTTCCAAGCAGGGCTCAATGGACTCTGCTCATGTGACATGGCCTGTGAAGCAGCAGGGACAGGCCCTGCATGTTCCGGTGCTTTCCGGGGTGCGCAGGTGCAAAGGCTCAGTTAGGCAGTGACTGTCTCCAGGCCACAGCCAGTAGTGTCATGTGGGCATTGTCTTCCCGGTACATGGGTAGCATCAATTGCAGGCAGCCTGCGTAAGGGCATTCCCCCTGCACACCGGAGTGCGCTTACGTCTACAATGAGCACAGACTTGTGTTCCTTCTGTGCTCGCAGGCAGGCTTTCCATAGACGACCACAATATTTTGCCCTGCGTGCTCTGCTCCAGTGTGGCACAGCCAGGCCCCCACAGCTAGAGCCAAACCTACCTCCTTTCCTGATGAATATGGGCTGCCCTTGGTGGCTTTCTTACAGCCAGCAGGTGTGACAACTTCAACTCCAAGGGTGTGGTTCCAGATGATGGTCCCGGCTGAGCACAGGCTTCCAGCCCCCAGATGGGGAGTGGAGAAGCCCCCAGGTAGCTCCAGCCCCAGCCTCGGGGGGTCCCCTGCTGAGGCCGTTCCCCATATGTCTCCCACATGTCTGTGTATCTGCTGGGCAAAACCCCAGTGCCTTTGTTCCAGATTATCACTTGGAAGATGCTGGCAGAATGAACAGCATAGAAGAAAGAGGGGTAGGCATACATCACTGTAGATAATGCTTTTAACTCTTTTGGAACAATACCCAGGAGGTGAAGAGCTGGATCAAATGGAGCCTCTAGTTTTAGTTTTTGAGGAATCCCCACACTGATTGCCACAGTAGTTGTAGCAGTTTATACTCCCACCAGCGATGGAGAAAGGCTCCTTTCCTCCCACAGCCTTGACAGCATTTGTGGTTGGTTTCCTTGATCACAAACTCTCTTTCTGGAGTGAGATGCAGTCGTCTCAGGGTTATTGTAACTTGCACTTTTGCAAATGGCCAATGATGTTGAACATTTTTTCATATATTTATTTTCTGTTCGTACCTTGTCATTTAAGAAATATCTGTTCACTTCAGATGCCCATTTTTGGATTGGGCACTTGGAAGATCTGATTTCTTTGAGGGTTTTTTTTTTGAATGTATTTAGTATGGGGGTCTACAGGGTCTTACTACATAGATCAGACTCATATGATCTGCCTGTTTTCAGCTTCCCAAAAGCTGAGATTACAGGCCGGAGCCACCACGCCCAGTCTCAATCAATGTCTCAGCAGAGGCAGTCCCTGCACTCTGCCTATGCAGGCACTGTAGTCCACTGAGCTATCTGGACAGCCCTGAGTTCTTTATATATTCTATGTATTAGTTCTTCATCTAAGGAGCAACTGATTTAAAAAATCCCCATTCTGTAAGTTTTCTCTTCATTCTATTGGTGGTTTCTTTTACTGTGCATGCTTTCTAATTTGATGTAATCTCAGTTGTTGTTCTTTAAAATATTTCCTATATTATCGGGCTTTTGTTCATAAAGTTTTTGCCTACACCAATGTCTTCCAGAGTTTTATCTATCTTCCAGCATATTTAATGTTTCTGCTTTAGTATTTAGATGCTGATACATTTCAATTTTATTTTATGCATGGTGAGAGATATGGACCTAACTTCAATTTTCAGCATATGAAAAGTCAGTTTTCTCACCATATTTACTAAGGAGACTTTTTTCCAGTGAACGTGTTTGTCTCTTTTTCAAAGATAAAGTGACTGAATGCATTTGGAGGTGTTTCTGTATCTTTTCTTCTGTGCCATTGATCCATGGCACATGGCACTGTCATGCTGTTTTTTATCATGGTAGCTTTGTAGCCTAATTTCAAGTCAGAGACTGATGCCTCCTGCCTTTCCTTTGTTTCCCAGGATTACTTTTGCTATTCTAGGTTTTTCTTGGTTCTCAAGGAGTTTTAGGAGGGTTTTTTATAGTTATATGAAGTATATTAATGGTATTTTTATTGAGATTGCATTAAATTTATGTAATAGTTTTGGAAGTATGGCCATTGTCTCAGTTACTCTTCTCTCATTGCTGGGACAAATACCCGACGCTCAAATTAGGGAAGGCAAGGTTTATTTAGCTCACAGTTACTGGAGGTTTCAGTCCATATTCAGCTGGCTCCAAGGCAGAGCAGCACATAGCAGAAAGCAACCTTTCATGGTGGCGACAAAGAGCAAGAGCACAGAGAGAGTAGCAGCAGCTCAGGCAGCCAGCTTCTCTTCCCTCCTTACATTGAAATGCAAATTACCTGCCCCAGGGCAGGTACAGCATCCACATCCACAATAATCAATCCAACTCCAGAAGCTGCCCCAAGACTGCATGAGGCTTTAGGGGGACAACAATATACAAACCATAGCAGTCATTTTCCTTGTATTGGTGTTGCTTATCCAAGAACAAAGGATATCTTTCCATTTTCTGATATCCTCTTCAATCTATTCAGAGCCCTGAAGTTTTCAATATAAAGTTATTTTACTTCCTTGTTAGATTGGAGGTATTGATTTCTAAGTATTTGATTTTCCTCAAGGTTAATATGAAAGTTGTTGTTTCTCTCTCAATGAGTTTGTTTTTGTGTGTAAGAATGCTATTGATTTTTGAGCATCGATTTTGTATCCTGCTATGCTGCTGAATTTGGTTATTAAATCTAGAAGTCTTTTGGTGGGTTTCTGGGGTCTTCTATGTAGAGCATTTTATCGTCTGCAAATGATAATTTACTTCTTCCTTGCATATCTTTATTCTTTTTATTTCTTCGCTTGGCTTTTTTTTTTTTTTTTTTTTTTTTGTATTTTTAGGGAAGGGTCTACAGGGTGTTCAGGGTCTCACGACTAGATTGGACTTGTAATCTGCCTGTTTACAGCCTCCCAAGAGCTGGAATTACAGGCGCAGGCATCACCACGCCTGGTCTCAATTGCTATCTCAGCGCACCCCAGGGGTGAGGCCGGCACAGCAGGCCCAGGGATCAAACCCTGGGTCCCTGCACCTGCTTGTAGGCCCTTTGTACAGATATAGTTTTGAGACAAAAGCCTAATGTCCCAAGAGAGCAGGGAACACTGGACTGAGCCCGAGGAGGGTTGCTGTCTGTTGGCAAATTCCCCAAAGCTGGGACCCAAAGCAAACAGCTTCTCCTACAGGTGCCCTGTCCTTTGATCCCTTGCTTGGGATGTTATCGGCTAGCATTTGTGTGAACCTAGTGTTAGGCAAATGGTGGAAGTTAATAGAGATAGTAGTTTGTATTCACTTAGGTAATTATGCACATTTCTTAGTCTGCCTTTACCCCTCAGTAAATGTGAGATGCTTCTGAGGCTCTGGGCTCACTTGGAGAGAGACTAATCTCAGTGAGACCTCTGAAGCTACGTTCATCAGGTCTTCTCCTCGTTTCTTTCGGCACCGACCCGAAACATACACCCTTTAATCCACTGAGCTATCTGGCTGGCCCTTCGCTTGGCTAATTGCTCTGGATAATATTTCCAGAATTACATTGGATAGGATTAGTATTGGTAGGCATGCTTTTCATGCTTCTAACTTTATAGAGTGAAAGTTTGCATTTTTTGTCCTTTTAGTATGATGATGTCTGTTGGTTTGCCATAGATGTCTTTTATTAGTTTGAGATGAAGACCATTTATTCCAAATTTCTGTAGGGTTTTTATCATGACTGGGTGTTGGACTTTGTTAAGTGCTTTTTGTGTGGCTATTAAGATGACCATGTGGTTTTTGTCCTTAGTTCTGTTAATGTAAGGTATGACATTTATTGATTTGTGTATGCTGAACCATCCCTGTATTCCTGGAATGGTTCCTACTAGCTCATGGGGTATGATATTCTTGATGATTTTCTGCATTCTGTTTGCCAGTATCTTATGAAGCATTTTTGCATTTCTGTTCATTAAAGACAGTAATGTGCAGTACTTTTATTTGGTTGCATCCTTCTCAGGTTTTGGCATCGGGTAATACCTATTTTGAGGAATAACTTTGGGGGTATTGCTTTCATGTTGATTTCATTAAAGATTTTGAGGAACTGGCATTAGATCTTCTCTAAATTTCTTGTAGAATTCAACAGCAAATCTATCAAGCCTATCCTAGGCTTTTCTTTGTTGATAGTTTATTATTATTGTTGCTGTTATTGTTACTCCTTCAATTTCATTGATAGGTATTTATTCTATTTTTTTCTTTTACGGAGCTGGGGATTGAAGCTCAGGCCCTTGAGTTTGCTGGGGAAGCGCTTATTCCACTGAGCCATCTCCCCAGCCCCAGTATTTAGTTTCTAAAGAAAATAAAACAAAAAAACCCAAAAAATAATTTTCACACTCATACATACAAAAAAAAATTTTTTTAAATGAGCAACAACAATAAAAAGCCCACATGTGATTAGGGGAAAAAAAGAAATTTGTCTGTGATTTCAAGGCTGCGCTTATCTTCTAGGCTCTATAGTTCTGTGATATTGTCCAGTTCAGAGCATGACTTTGCTTCTGTGGTAGCCCAAGGAGGCAGCCCAATCTCAGATCCATGCTAGGTAATCCCAGAAAGCCTGTGGTAGGATCAGGATGGAAATCCACTGCTAGTACTTTCAAATCCAAAGAGGTCCAGGATGATCCTGGCCTCTGATTACTGTGTTGGAGCTGACTTGTTTAGTTAATCAAATTCTGAATGCGTCTTGCCCAACCACGGCTCCCCAACCCTGGATGTCTGTCTCCTGTGCTTGCCCCTCATCCAATCACTGTGAGTTTTTAACACTGGCAGCCCTGAAAAGGAGCAAAGCCACAGCTGCTGAGTTCGTAGTTCAGCTGGCCTTTCCCTAAAGTGACCAGGCACCCTCTCCAGGGGACAGAGCAGTTGCTTGGGCTGGAGCACTCGCCCGCTATTGCAGCATGCAGCATTCAGTGCGACATTCAGTGTTCCTCCAGTTATGTTTCTCCCTGGAGGCCTCTGGAGTCACCCGCTTTCACTGTGTCTCTGCAGATCCAATCTTCCTTTCTCATACCAGTAGCCAGGAGCCTGGGATAAAAATGCAGATTGCCCCTTCCTTTTTTGTATTGTGTTGTGTCTCTTCACTTTCTCTGTAGGCTGCGACTTTCCCTTCAGATTCTTCCTGGATCCCAGGGATCCACCTCCCTCCTTTCTTCCTCAACTTGTTATCTTCCAATAACAGTAGAATTGGATTTCCATCTCTGATTCTGAACCCTGGAGAACTTGATTTGTTACTGCCTACCACTCTGCCAGCTTCCTGGAAGTCACATAATTTCTTTTAATAATGTTCCACCTACTGTCCTGCTTTTGGGGATAAAACAATTTCTGGTTCTTCACTGAGCTCTTTTATATTACTGCAAAAAGGCCTGAACTAACTTTAATGAGTGATGGTTTTCTGGGACATCCACCCCCTCCCCAAATATCAAATAAGACCACTGTGCTTTTGAAACAGAGTTTTAAACCCAAATAGGTGCTTTGCTGCAGTTGAGTAACTATATTCAATATTAGCCTCCTTCTAGCTGCCACGATATCACACACACACACACACACACACACACACACACACACACACTATTCCCTCCCCCTATGGGACATGTCATGGGGCAATACAAGGCACCCAAGTGACCCATATTTATTACGAACTATTTTGCATGGCAAATAAGACAGTAACTTTAAGAATCTTTTTAGGTGTAAAATTAATTAGGCTTTCCTGTTTTGCCTTGAGGTATCATGGTGAGGGAATTAAACAGAGATTGTAAATAGAATTATCCTCCAACACTGACCTCACAGCTTTTGAACTGGTCAGATGTCATAATAGCAAATGGGAAGCACACAAATCCATGTGGAGCACTTACAGCAGCAAGAAAACTAGTGCAGGATTTGCAGAAAATGCACCAGAAGTGAGATCATGAGACAAATGATACTCAGCTCAGCCTGGGGCAGGTTGCAGGTGCACTCCCGTCCCTTAGCTGATGGCCTCCTCCTTGGCTGAGGTCTCACCTGTGCCCAGCAGCTTTCTGAGTGCCTTCCCTCATCCACAAAGGTGACCAGGTCCCTCTGCTATGAATGAACAACCTTCAGTGCCCTTGAACTACCTAATAAATCGCTCCTGCGTGCGTTTCAGAGGTTCCCCTCACAACTGGATTCGCTCTCTAGGATTCTCTCTCCGTGATCCCATGTTCTACAACACTGCTCCAGAGACATTCTCTAGGTTGCTCCCTGCTTGCATCTCAGTGCTCATGCCAGACCTCTGCCTGCTGGGTGCCTTCCCCTCACCTCCCCCCGTGTGTGATGACACAGTGTGTTACTCAGGGTGGTGGCTATATTTTCCTAGCAGTTGGTCACCCAGTGAATGTCTGTGGGAGACAGTAATATTCTTTTATTTTATTTATTTATTTTTTGGTGGAGCCGGGGATTGAATTTAGGCCCTTGTACTTGCCAGGGAAGTGCTTATTCCACTGAGCCATCTTCCCGGCCCCTAGTAATATTCTTTTAAATGGGAAAAGGACTCCAAGGTGATATTTGAAGGGCTCAGAACATGCACAGTCTTAAAAGTCTACTTCTGTTTACTGCCTGAATGACTTCAAACAAGGTTTTCTAGTACATCAAAGGAAATAGGACTGGTCATATCCATCTGTTATGGTTGCTGGGAAGAGTATATGAAATCAGGCATGGAAAGCACTTAGTTCATCTCCAAGTAAATTCCTTTCCTCACTCCCACTGCACAAACTCAGCCCAAAATACCACAGCAAGGAGCTGGCCAGCTAGCTCAGAGGATTAAAGTACCTGCTAGGCAGAAGCAGGGACCAGGGCTTAATCCCTGGCCTGCTGTGGAGGCCCCACCTCTGGACCACACTGAGATAGCAACTGAGACTGGGTGTGGTGGCACATGCCTGTAATTCCAGCACTTGGGAAGCTGAAAACAGGAAGATCACTACGAGTCCTATCTGTGTAATGAGACCCTGTAGACTCTGCACTAAAAATACCAAAATAACAAAAACACAGCAAGTAAATCCTGTGTACCCAGCGTGTTGTGTTTAATCAGAAGAACAGCATTAAAGGTCGACTCGTGATGAAGCCCAAATGCTGTTCCCAACCGCGAGGCACCATGCCGCTTCCTCCTCTTACTTCTTGGCACGGCAGACCTTCTGGATTTCTTCTGCCAGCGCCAGGCAGTGCAGGATGCGTTTCTTTTCAGCAGCCAGCTCCTTCTCAGAGACCTGGCCCAAGAGTTTCTGGACAAAAATATTTTGATCTTTCAGGAAAATGTTCTTATTGATTCCCACATTTGGGACATTCTCCAGAGACCCAGATTTGAAATGGAAGCTTAAATATCTGTTTCGCTTAAGGCCAGGCCCTTTCTCTTCAATCCACGTCAGCGGACTGCAAAGACAGAAAGAATTGTAAGGATGAGG
>NW_004524607.1:1290357-1300929 GCF_000260255.1 Octodon degus
TTGATTTCCTAGAGTTCTTCCATCAGATGTGTAAGGGGTTCCTGCCAGAGGTGCCCCCTACAGGGCACCCAGCAGCTCCCTTCCCATTTCAGATGTGCCCTTCAGGCACATAGTTGCACTCATCGAAATCTAGAATCCAAACGGGATAAACTTGCCTTCTCCACAGTGCTCTCTCTAAGTTGTTTCTTTCTTTATAGCACATAACAGTTGATATTTGCTTATGGGAAGCTATAAAATTTTCTCCTAAAATGATTTTGACCTAAAGAGCTCCCATGAATATCAGGAAAGAAAAGTATATGAAATCTGCTCTTGTTATTTATTTCACAATGCTAGGGCTCAAACCCTGTGCTTTTATTCAATAACCCAGTGCATTACCACTTCACTACAACCCGTCTTGCTCTTCTGAACATATTCTAAGAAGTTTACAGTATTAAAAAAACTATAGTATTAAGATTTTTTTAATGAAAAAAAAAGCCAAGGAGATAGCTCAGTAGTGTAAGCACCTGCCTGGCAAGTGTAAGTATTCGGGTTCAATCCCTGGTACTGCCACCAAAACCAGGAGTGGTGGCATATACCAGTGATCCCAGTTCTGGGGAGGCTGAGACAGTAGGATCACTACGAGTCTGACCTGCGTAGTGAGACCCTATATCAAATCAATAAATGAAAGATGAAAAAAAATTAATTTAAAATGAAAAAAAATCAGATTCTTCTTAAAGCACCTGAAGTTCAACACCCCTTTTTCAAATATCTACCTATATCTACATGACACGTAAACTATAAAGCTACAATTTTAAAATGATGGTCCTTCTGCTTATTTTTAAGTATGTTGCTGATCTTTCAGATTACTCTGATTAATACATATTATTATGTCATTTATTTAGTAATTTATCATTGTCAAATACCTAAGCTCCTTCCAATTTGTGAATTAATGTAGGTATCCTGCATTCAACCTCTTCACGTCTATAAACACTCATATGTATTCCTGCCCTCTTAGGACAAAGTGCTAGGAATGAAATGACTCTGTGCTGCCCTGGGATTACTTCTCTTTGCTTCCCCCTCCCTTTTCTTTCCCCGTAGGGACAAGCCAGGGCCAAGGTAATTGGGCTGGACTGTTGGGCTCAAAGGTAGACCCTCAGTGGGGGCAGGAGTGGTGTTAAAGCCTAAGAAAACCTCACCCTGATGGCTGGGATTTCCCCTGCTCTCCCATTTGGCTTCACTGGGGCAAGCAGGTGAATCAAAAATGCAAAGGCTATCGGAAACTACCTTCAACTTTTTCGTTATTTGCTTCCAGAGTGCTGGGTTGTGAGGGGCGGGCTGTGTAAAAGGGCACAGAAAGGCAACTTGAGAACACACTGGGTATTGATGGAAATCAGGGCTCCCCCAACCTGCGTGTGATGGGCCATTTTAGGGATCAACATGACTGGATGAAGAAATACCTAGGAGCGTGGCAAAGCATGACTGTGTCTGTGTCTGTCAAAGTGTTCCCAAAGCTTACCATGAAACTCTGAGCGCACTAGGAGGGGAGGACCTGCCCTTCATAAGCTCAGGCACCACCCAGTCAGCCAAGGGCATGGGGAGAATAAGTAGACCAAGAGCTTGTCTGTCTCTTGGAAGGATGGTGCAGAAATGGTCTCCTGCCTTGGACATCCCAAATCCAGGTTTGCTGCCCTTGAACTCAAGAGTTTCCCCTCCCTGAACTCTCAGCCTTTGGCCTTGAACCAAGAGTCGCAACCATCAGTTTTCTCATTTTGAGCCCTTCTGCCTTGGCCTGAGCTACGCTACTGGTGTCCATGTGTGTCCAGCTGGCTGAGGGCTCCTCTGGCATCCTGACCATACGAGCCAGTTCCCTAGAAAATGCCTCTCCTCTATGTCCACACATGAACCCTTGGTTGTTCCAGAGAACCCTGAATAACACAGAGGGTAAGATCAGCCTTCTTCTGGGCTCACCTGCTCACCAAGTCTGCCATGGAGCATGGGACAAAAGCTTAAGAAGGACAGGTCTTCAGTGCACCAAGTGAGGCCACACCATGGGCACATGTGAAAGAAGACATCAGGGTGATTCCTCCTTCCTCATTCTCTGACTATGTCTACTAAAAACTCAGAATCACATTGACCCTGTGAGGACACAGGCTATTGGCACTTTCTTGCCAACTGGTAGAGGAGCAGTGACATGACATTCATGTTCCGGACTCAGACAGCAACTGACTCCAGAGTTAGCAACACAAACCTGAGCTCACAGCTCGGGAAGCCCTCGTCCTCTGAGACTTGCAAATATTTGCCTTCAAGACGTGGGCACTGCCTGCTTATATAAGTGCTACTTGTCACTCATCCTCTTGGGGCCACCCAGCTCCACATCCCTGCTGTCAGCATCTATGAGCAGGTAGGGAAGGAGGCGATCTAACAATCCCTGACGCACAGAGCAGGCAAGGTACAGCACTGATGCTGCTCCCCTACTCTGCGACAGGAGGCATGAAACCTGTGGTTCTTTATTCGGAGACAGTGTCTTGCTGTGCTGCCTAAATGCCTCCCAAACTCCAGGACTCAAGTGATCCTCCTGCTTCGCCTCCCACCTAGGTGTGACTGCAGCTGGCTGTGTGTTTCTATTATATGTTGGATATCCACAAAAGACTTGGCCTAAAAAAATGTTACTGTTGATTTTGACATCGTTTGAAAACTGCTTATGAAATGGAAGGAAACGTGGGTTTGGGAGTAAGTGGCTCTGGGGCTTTCTGTCTAATTCTGGACTTACATGTGTCTGGCTGACACGTGATGATGCTCATGAGGTACAGAATAGAGTGCCTGGCACGTGCCCAAGACAGTCCTTCCCGTGCCTTTCCTGAGCTCTGCTGGGGAGGAGCCACATAGCTTGGGGCCTGAAGAAGAGCAGCCCACGGGAATGCTATACAGTTGCTTGTCCTGCATCCTTGGGAAAGTTCCATATCTTCCCTGAGCCTCAGTTTCCTATGTGACACTAACAGCAACTTCAGAGTGTTGGTATAACTATCAAAAGAGAAAGCCTTTATAAAAGGGCCAAGCATGCCTGGAACTCAGTAGTAACAATACCGTCTATAAAACGAATTCACAAAAAAATAAAATAAGACTAAATTAAAAATAAATAAATAAATAAATAAAAATGGATTCATGTGATGACCCCTGCCTGGATAGCCCTTTCCTTGGTCATCCATTGTCTCCTCCACCCTATTACCTAAGTTCTGGTCATGTGTACTATGTTGTCTGGAGGTAACTTGAGTTCTTTCCTGAGACAATGGGAGTAGCCTCTAATGTATGGTGACATGTCTTTGAAAAATGTCTACTTCTGACTGAAAAAGAATCCAGCCTGTCAACTGGGAGATGCTGTGGGAGGAAGAAAATGGGCCTGCTTTTGAAGATTCTTTTGGGCACAGTCCCAAGCCAGGGCTACTGTTTACACGGTAAGGAGGCATTTGCCCCATCACATACAGTGCACTTTAGCATTGGGCTCATACATCCCACAGGGACCCACGGGCCTTGAAGAACAAGTCTGAGCCAAGTTCTCCATGCTGAAAGTGATCATAAAGATTCACGGGTGCTCAAAGCTCACCCACAGGCCAAAACATCCTGTTCAGGTCATGCACGGAATCCAGGAAGCTGTAACTACATTGATAAGGCAGATAAAATCAATATTAGTTTTTCTTATTTTACTCACCTTAGTGACAACGCCATTGACTAATTTTTTTTATTCTGACTCAAATTTTAAAAATTATTAATGCAAAGTATCAAAAAGTTGGCTTAAAGTCACCTAACAAATGAATTCCCATGAATAGTTTTAAAAGGTCACAGTACAGCCTTGTAAATGACAAAGAATTTGGGGTTGGTTAGCTGGTTGGTTTTAAAACATGGTCTTGCCTTATAGCTTGGACTCACTTCAAGCTCATTCTATAGCCCAGGCTGGTTTCTAATTCCTGATCCTCTCAGACTCCTAAGTGCTAGGATTACAGATGCGTCCACCACTCTCAGCCTAAGATTAATTTCAATGCAACTTATTCACTGCTTTATTTTTATGCTGGATAAAAATAAATTTGTGATACTCCAAATACTGTGATGCACCCAAGAAATTTTTTCATGTAACACAGAGTTTTGCAAGTAACACAGAATCTTGAGGTTTGAGGCAGTGCTGAATGTCATAATGTTTCCTGCCTGTCTACTTCCTTATCATCAAAAATAAATAATGACAGCTAGGCACGGTGGCGCACAACTGCAATGCCAGCTACTTAAAAAGAATGAGGTAAGAGGACTGTTTGAGCCTGAGCAGGAGCCTGCCCAGGCAGCACAGGGAGAATCTGTGTCCAAAATAAATAAACCAGTTCATGTTGTTAAGTGACACAGCTGAATTGTGTCGCCTGAGTTGTGGAAGCCACATTCACCAATGACAAATGGCATATGTGGGTCTCCTTTACCTCGCAGCATGTTTGGACCAAGGAATCAAGCAATATTAGGGACATCTCAGAGCAGGCAGCTCTTGTTGTGGGGAAGGCAGGCTGTTGCCCCGCAGGGACATTCTAGATTCAGTCCCAGGGACCCTGATGAATCCAGGGTCTTTCATGACTTACCATTTGTTCTTGGTCTGCAGGGACACAGTCATTTTCATATACTGCTCTTCCTTCCGCTCTTCCAGGTTGGCAGACACAAGAGAAAGCTCCCCAAAGAGAGAGACCAGCCAGGTCAGGCGAGAGATGCCGCTGAAGGCAGGGAAGCCAAACCGCTGTTCTTCCAGGGGAGTAGCTGTAGGGAACCACAGTGGGCATGAGCTCAGGAAGCAAGGGGTGGCCCAGGACGAGCAGCCCCAGTGCCGTGAGGAGACAGGGTCAGGAGACACTCCCTGGCAGGGTGTGCACGATGATTGCTAGTACTGAGGACGCTGCAGATGGCTAAATGGAAACTCTCACAGAGGTATCTCTCCCTCTTGCCTGTTTTACTCAGTTCAGTTTTGTTTAAAAAAAAAAAAAGTAATTTTTCAGTCAAGTGTAGTCAATCCCAGCAAAAAATAATAAAGAGTCCCAGGATTCTAATATATTTAGATTCATGTACGCAGAGGAGGGGTGATTGAAAAATGTCGTGTGTGTTTAAATGAAAAATAATTAATTCTAGTAAAAGACACACTGCCATTAATCATGCTCTGTTAGGACACACTTATCCCAGCATCCTTAGTGTTTCTGAAGCAGCTCTGGAGTTCTTTTGGTAAATGTGCATCACTGTACTGCTCTGGCTGCCTCAGGGTCTTGAATCAAGCCAAAACATTCCCCCTGCATGGTCACCTCTATTTTGGGGAAGAGCTAGTTCAGTGTCAGAAAACCAAGCCAATGTGTTTTCTCTTCCTTCATAATCTTGTGTACAAATGAGTGTCCCCATGAGAAATCTGATCACATATAACTCTCCTCTGCATCCAGCCCAAGTTACAAGCAAAATTTAAACAAATTCACATTTGCTTCGGTGCCTTATACACCAAACGTATCTTAGGACTATGGAATTCACTTCAGACAACGACCATGTTCCATAAAAAAAGTTATGCATAAAATGAGTGAAATTACTAGGACCCAGATGTCAAGCTTAGTCAACAACTCTTTCTGGGTTGGCTAGGACCTGCTCTAGAGCTCTGAACAGAGAACTCATCGGCCATCAAAAACCCAGGTCACACCTCAGGCAGGCTGTCACCTGAGTGCTGTGTGACTTAATGTGGCCACTCCCTTCCGTGAGCCTCAGTTTTGTTGCCTGTAGCCTGAGGGTGGCAAACACCCACATTACAGGGCTGTCTGTCCTAGGAATCCTCATTGATCACGTACATCACATTCATAGCACAGCTCCACATACAAATCCAACATGACTGCTCATAGCCACAAAACTTACATACTTTTCATAGATAGCAACCTCTTGAAGTGAGGTTCTGCTGTACTGCCTACAGTAGAGATAAAGTGTTCTCACCACCTGAGAAAGCCAAGCCACATACAGGTCACCTTTCTGTAATACAAGCCCTCAGCAAAGGGGGCCTGACACCAAAGATATCATCTACAGTGACCACAAGAACAGAGGACTCCAGAGCGCTTAGGAATGACCACCATGAAGCAAACGGCCAATTACACATTGCTTTTGATACCACGCAGAAGCTTCTGTCCTTGTAGCTTGCTTGAGGAGGAAAGGCACTATGTATGTTCCATTTGTTCTCAAGGAGATGTATAGAAGAATATCCTCTTCTCTCAGCACCCACCTCCCAGGCTTTTGTAAAGAGTTTTCATGCAGCATCTGCTATATAAGAATAACCTCCAACTGTTAAGATTTTATGAGGGAAAGTTCTGCCTAATAGATTGGTGCACAAGGAAAAGATGCTTGAGATCTCAATCGCACTTCACCTAAGATCCCAGCAATTCAATCTCACTTAAGGAAAGACTAAAACACATATTTTCATTGTCTATAGAAGCATGAAAACAACAACACTGGTCCCAAGTCAGAAGGTCTCCAGAGGAAGGGGATCCAAGCTGAGCAAGAGGCTGGCTGGTCTCCGACCTCACCTGTGACCTGTGACCCTGGACACAACTCACCTGTGAAGAGAAGGGACCCTTTCAGCAGCTCCTTCCCCACCACTTCTTTTTTCAGAAATGCAAATTCCTCCATCAAGAGTTCCACATGCTCTTCATGTAAGACTTTTCCTGGCATGACAAAAAATAAGAACCAGTCACCACCCGGTGTTCAGCTGTGCACCCTAAAGGCTACACCTGTCTTTCTTCAGCATGAGACACACAGCAATTACAATGTCACGGGTAGGTGCCAGAACAACACACACACTGGTGAAGGGGACCCTAGGTCTCTGCTTCTAAGAGAAATGAAAATCTCTGATGGCTTGCACCTGTCCCCAAAGGCAACTTGAAACCAGGGAGGTGCCTGAGGTTGCAAGGTGTTGAGCTGTATTCTGAACAGCAGAGGGCAGTGCAAGACAAAAATAATCTAAGATGCAGAGGGAAAAAAAAAAAAAAAATGACCTCTACAGACGAAGGATAGGACCTAATAGGATTCTTCATTCAAGAGATTGGCACAACCAGATGATTATAAAATGCACCTCCCTTCAGAGAGGAGAATGCCTTAACATTAGTAGTTATAATCTTCGATTCTTTAAAGAAGCTTTAAAAACTGTTAGGTCCGGGAAGCTTTTTCCTGTGCAGGCTGCAAGAATCATAAAAATACCACAAATACATTGTGATTAAGTGTGAAGTCTAAGGGCCGGCCAAATAGTTCAGCAGATTAAAGCTCCTGCAAGCAGGCACAGGGACCAGGGTTTGATCCCCAAGCCTGCCGTGCCAGCCCCGTCCCCAGGGTGCGCTGAGATGGCAACTGAGACTGGGTGTGGTGATGCACGCCTGTAAATCTCAGCTCTTGGAAGGCTGTAAACAGGCGGATCACTATGAGTCTGATCTAGTAGTGAGACCCTGAACACCCTCTAGATCCTTCCCTAAAATAAAAAAAATAAAAAAATAAAGAAAGTGTTAAGTATAAGTGATGACATGTTTCACTGAAAACAGAATCTTGACTTCTTGGGAAATGTTCCTAGGATGGGCACACACTCACACACACACACACACACACACCAAAGAGAGTTCTTTGGACTAAACAGAAGCTTTCTGGTACAAAATGACTTTGTAAAAACTAAATGGCACAACATGATTTGCAATAATAGGATAAGAGCAGAAGTTTCTCTTCCTAAAGTTAGTTCTTCCCACGCATCTGAGGGCCTCCTCGGCATCTAGAAACCTAGACTGCATTTGGGAAGCCAGTGTTCTCTCCGGGAGCCTTACTGTATTAGTGATTAGAGAAACTGTGTTTCAACTGCTTCTATGCTTTTCTGTCACCCAGACTTATATTTTGATAAACAAACATGGTGTCCATAGTATATGTGTAGATTAACATAGATATACAGACAGACAGATAGATATTGATATGCAGTATTCCACGATTTGTTCCTTTCAGAGGCCTAAAAACACAGAGATCCAGGGAAAATAAGCACATCTAGCATCCAAGTCATAGCATCAAAACAGCAGTACTGAGCTGGGGAGATAGCTTGGCAGTCTAAGTGCCTGCCTGGCAAGTGCAAGGACTTGAGTTGCTCCCCAGCACCACATGCTATGCTGGCCCTGCTCCAAGCAGGCCTCCAAAACCGGGTGGTGGTACATTCCTGTAATCCCAGCACTGGGGAGGCTGAGACAGGAAGATCACTGTGAGTCTGAACTGCAGAGCGAGACCCTGTACCAAATAAATAAATAAAAAAATTTTTAAGTTTAAAAAAATAAAAAATAAAAAACACCAGTACCTACGTGGGAAATTGCTAACCCAGGGCTGAGGCTGAGAGTGCACAGGAGTAGCCTACTTTTGTGCCAAACCACTTTGTGCCAGAAAATAAACACTCAAAGAATAACAGAAGCTGCAAAGTGAATCTGAATTGCATGCCAAAGGACATATTAAAATTAAGTCACAGCTTTTAGCCCACTAAAGAAAAACGGGAAGCCATGAGTTTGCAAACTGTGACTCATCAGAAAAGGGCTAAGAATGCACATTCACTTAGCTTCAATCCATCTCCTCCTCGCAAAGTAATCATTCAGTTATGAAAAGGGAAAAAAGCAATCTTCAGTGGAACAGCTTTGCAGAGATCACCTTACGAAGCAGTGGCACTGGCAATGGTGAAAACATAAGTTGGGTGCCACCTGGTAGAACGGAATGTGAGAAACACACGGTATTGCTTCTCTGGTTCTCCCTGGAAGAAATGCCAGGTCTGTCTGCAGATTCTCAGGTAGGATCTAAGACCAGTAGGCTGCTCCAGCATCAGCGTGTCAACCTTGCAAAATGTACCCTTTATTTGTTGATAAACATCTTTACAACTTCTAGAGTCCACATAAGCTACCCATAAAATGCTTCATCGTCTACATTAACCGCTCTTTTACTACTGGACTCCAAATTTACTATATTTTGCTCTCATAAATAATAGTGTGAATATGACCATACAAAAAGATTTCTATGTATTTCAATACAATGAGGTTTACAAAAGACCTAAATTTTTAAAGATTCTCTAATATATATTTTGATTTTGGCGGAACTGGGGATTGAACTCAGGCCCTTGCACTTGCCAGGGAAGCACTTATTCTACTGAGCCATCTCCCCGGCAAATATATATTTTGACTTCACAGACTGTTTATCCAATGGAGTTGCATTTACCCCCTTCAAATTACTCTGCTTCAGTAATTGTGTCAAATTCTATCAGTTCCACTGCGACTGCCCTCACCCTTCTAAAAAAATCACGCAGGGTGGGCTATGTAGTAGTAAGAGTGGTAAGAAAAAGAGACCCCAAATTTGTCACATTGACCATTTTAAAGTTCATAATTATATTTACATTGCTGTACAACAAATTTCAACAACCTTTCTACCTTGAGAAACTGAAACTCTACGTGTCCACTTAGCAATGCCGTGACCCCTGTGCTCACCACGCCCCACTCCCCATTCTAATTTCCATTTCTGTGAGTCTGGCGACTTTACACGCTGCGTACAAGTAAAATCATACAGCGTTTGTCTTACCTGTAAATGTTTTGGTTCACTTAGAATAACGGCCTCAAGATTCACCCATGTGATTGAATTTCCTTCTTTTTAAGACTGCCTAACATTTTGGTAATTATTTTGCTAATTTTCTCCGTCCCTTCACTTTCATCCATCAATGGACATTTTTTGTTTGATATATATATATATATATATATATATATATATATATATATATATATATATATATGCTTTTAATGCTTTACAGTTTTTAAAGTTTCTTTAAAGAATATATATATATGTATATATTTAAATGCAAATACCTCTTGAAAATACTTTTAGTACTTTTTGCCATATACCCAAAATAATTAAAATTATTTTTAATTTGTTGAAGAACCTCCATGTTTTCCACAGTGACTATACCATTTCCATCAATTTTTCCAAATCCTCACTGATACTGGTTTTCTGAGGATTTTTGTTTTACTTTGTCTTCTTGAGACAGGCTCTTGCTCTGCAGTTCAGGCTGGGATTGAGCTCACTTTGTAGCCCAGGCTGGTCTCAAGCTCGCCATCCTCCTGCCTCAGCCTCCCAAGTGCTGGGATTACAGGCGTGCACCAGCACCCCTGGCTCTCAGCTTTGTGGTTATTGACAGTGGCTATCCTAACACATAGGAATGGCATCTCCTTGTGCTTTGGGCTTGCATTTCTTGAATGATTAGTGATGTTGAGCATCCTTTCCTATGCATGTTTGCCATTAATATAACTTTTTTGGGAAAGAAAGTTGAGTCAGGGAATCACTGCAAGTCAAGGCCAGCCTGTACATTTTACACGACAGTGATGAGAGGTGTAATGGCACTTGCCTGCAATCCTAGAGCTCAGGAGGGGTGGGGCAGGAGGATCAGTGTAAGCTTGAAGTGAACGTGGGATACATAGTAAGACCTTGTCTCAAAAAGTGGAAAAAAGAAAAAGAAGTTGAGTCAGGGAATCACTGCAAGTCAAGGCCAGCCTGTATATATGGAGCCCTATT
>NW_004524607.1:1301881-1303469 GCF_000260255.1 Octodon degus
ATGATTCTAGAGGACATTATGTTGAACAAAATAAGCCAGAAGTAAAAAGATAAATACTGCATAATCTTACTCATATGTGGAACATGAAAAAGTAATCTTACAGAAGTAGAAAGCAGAATAATAGTTAGCCAAAGCTGGAAAATGTTAAGATGGGGAGAGACTGGTCCAATGGATACAAACTTACAATAGCACAAGAGGAAGAAGTTCTGTTGTACAGTATGGTAATTATAGTCAATAACAATGAATTGTGGATGGCTAGAAAAGAGTATTACAAGTGTTTTACTATAGGAAAACAACGTTGGGGTGATTGGAAGACTAATTTCCTTTGTTTGATCATTACACAGTGTATCAAAACAGCACATTTTGGGCCAGTGAAATAGCTCAGTGGATTAAAGCACCTGTAAGCAGGGGCAGGGGCCGGGGTTCGATCCTGGGGCCTGCCATGCCAGTCCCGCCCCTGGGGCACACTGAGACAGCAATTGAGACTGGGCGTGGTGGTGTGCCTGTAATCCCAGTTCTTAGGAGGCTGTAAACAGGCAGATCACTACAAGTCAAATCTAGTAGTGAGACCCTGAACACCCTGTAGACCCTTCCCTAAACAAACAAAACAAATAAAACATATTTTATCTCACAGACCTGTGCAGTTCTTCTGCTCCAATTGAAATACCCCCCCCCCCATTAACTAAAGTCAATCCTTTGCTCAGATGTCTGTAATTTTACCTACTGTGCCCTGAGTTTCAGGACGCCACGTTAGTTTGACATCTCCTTATGCTCCTCATGGGTTGGAAGTTCCTTCGACTTTCCTTGTTTGTGACAGTGTTGAAAGCACTGGCCAGACACTTCACAGAACATCCCTCACGCATCTGCATCTTTCTTGTTGTTAAATTGGGGTTGTGAGTCTATAAAGGGCCATTCTTATCCCATCCTACCAAGAGTACACGGTGTTCACAAGGCGATGACGCCGACCTTGATTATCTGCTGAGACACAGTCAGTCTGCCCTGTCAGAGTAAAGTCACCCTTTTGCCCCCTTTTCTTACTGTGCTCTCTCTTTGAAAGAAAATCACTGCATATAGGAATTAGGTTTCGAAGAAGCAACCTTTTATATTGTAGTGTTCATCATTGTGTTTGCTTTCTTATCTTGATTCGTTTTGTTTTGTTTGTTCTGTTTTCAGTTCTGGCAGTCATGCTTGCGTATCCTTTGTCCTTGAGCTACTTCCTCTGTCCTTTTTTTTTTCTTTTTTTTTAATATTCTTTTCCCTTAATTTTATTGAGAAATAAATAGCAATGAGACAGTTTCAAATCAAATTGGTAGGATAGTTCCAATAATTAACACATTGCATACTGTCTTCCTAGTTATTTGCTGTACAAGATGCAGACATGATATCCTATTTAGAAACAAACACTATTAGAACAAATCCCTCTATTCATTGAATTAAGAGAACGTAGCTATATATTTATCCTAACCCTTTTGAATACACAAAAAAATGTTAAATTTTGAGACAGGATCTTACTTAAGTTGACCAGCCTGGTCTTGAACTTGAGACCTTCCTGGCTCCCAAGGAGGCAGGATTACAGGAATATGCCACA
>NW_004524607.1:1304944-1306512 GCF_000260255.1 Octodon degus
GACAGTGTGGTGTGGGAAGGAATTAGGAGACCAAAAGACCAGATTAGCCAGGGTAGTGTTCTGAAATGGGGTTAGGATTAAAAAGGCATAAAGAAGGAGCAGGAGCCCTTCAGAAGAGGGTGGGCTCAGACCGACAGGGTGTGCATCACCTTTCTGCTCGGCCAGGGCCCACAGTTCCTGGGCTGCCACGAGAGACAGGGTCATGGGGTACTCGACGAGCACGTGCTTGCCGGCATCAAGGAACTGCCTTTGGGAAAAGAGAAAAACACAGAGAAAGAACCGTTGGAATAAGCTTCACTAAGATGCTCAGCAACAGAGCACAGGAGCCCGTGTGCGCAGGAGTCAGGACGTACGTAGGCCCATGACGTGGAGGAAGAGTCCCACCTCACACTATCCTGCTTTCTCCAGTGAGGGAACCATGTTCTAGCTACACATTCATCTAAATATTCGTCCAGTTATCTTTTTCAACTAAGTGCTATTTGCTCCTATTCAGCAGTTACTCTAGGAAACAAAGACAAATTAACAAATAAATGACTTGTTACTACTTAACAGCTATAAAGATTACGGAACCCAGGGCAGTTAGTGCTGCTGGAAGCAGTCTGAGGAGATTTCACTAATGGCAAGTGAATTGGGTCTCTGAAGATGAGTAGGAGTTTTCCAAGGGCAACAGGTGCAGGGGACTTGGGCATCTTGTGGGGCTTTGTCCATTGACAAATTTCTGCATGGGGAATGGGCTACAAAGGATGGAGGGAAACAGGGCCGTAAGGGCAGCTGGGAACAGACTGCAAAGGACCTAAATGCTGCTACCCAGGGTCTGGGATTATGATCCTGACACCAGGGTCCAAGTACTTATAAATAGAGAATGATACGATTGCTTTTATTTTAAAGAAAGCTACTTTGGTGCAAGGAGAGTTTTCATCCACTCCAGAGCTAGACTGACAAAGGGTGGGGCTCCCTCTGGCCACAGCAGGGTGGTGGCAGCTGTGGCCCCATGTGAGTCCTGGAGGAGAAGCTGAGTCTTGTCCAGGCTTGCTCTTCCCTGCTGAGGAGCTCTGGGCTTCACATCCAGCTGGAGGGAAAGGGCCACTGCTCCCTCCTGCTGCTCTACAGTGTCACCCTGTCCTCAATGACAGGACTACATCCTGGCGCACCTCATGGAAAATCATTTCCTAATAAAGGAGACATCCCACGACATTGGAAGCGCAAGGGATCAGATGTGGGGACTCCGTATGCTAAGTGTGAGAAGCGGAGGCAGCACTGCTCAAACTTCTCTTACTGAATTTTTAACAAACAACCCTAATTTTTTTTTTATTTCAAAAATTTAAAAAATTATTTTATTGTACTTTGAAGAAAAAAACCAAAGCAAAAACAAATAGTGGAAGCAAAGACAGAAACAGGGTAACACACAACAATACATATGACACTGATTTTCAAAACAAGAATAGCTAATTAACAATGGTTGTTATAGTGTCTATTTTTTTCCATAATTTTATTGAGAAACAAATAGCAATGAGACAGTTTCAAACCAAATTGGTAGGACAGTTTCAATAATTAACACATTGCATACA
>NW_004524607.1:1312132-1313241 GCF_000260255.1 Octodon degus
AAAATACTAAAAAATTAAAGGGGACAGGGATGTACCTCAGTGTGAGGGCCAGGCTGGGCTCAACCTTGCAATCCTCCTGCCTCGGTTTCCCAGAGTGCTGGGGGTTATAAGTATAAGCCACCATGTCTGGCAGAAGTTCACTTTATAAAGTTATACACCAACTCAATATAATCCAAATAGATTTTTAAAAACATCTCTAATAGTAATCTACATCCCTTGAACTCAGTTCTTGCATGTCTCTAAGTGACAGATAAGGCCCTGTCCTGTACCTCTGGGACCCAGCTGTGGCCACTCCCCATTGCTTCTACCCCTCTTCCTTTGCCCAATGTTCCAGGCTTGGCCCAAGATTTCTTCTAAATATTTGGAGAATTTCTATATATCTTACTGTTAGTGACTCATGTAATCCCATCGTAGTCAGAGAACATTCTTTACATGGTGCAAATCCTTTTAAAGATACGGAGACGCAATAGCATTTGGATCAGGAACGTTCTCACTGATCATTATGTGAAACCTCCAAAACTGCAAGCAAAAATAACCCCTTTCTCTTTGTGAGCTGATTTATCTCAGGTGTGGGTTATGGTAGCGGAAAGCTGACAAACACGCTTGGTCCTGCTCTGGGCACAATCAAAAAGAACACGCATTCTGCCGATGCGGGGTGGAGCCTTCTGCAAGTCTGCAGGACCAAGTTGGCTGATGGTGCTCTTAAGTTTTCTATATCCATGCTTAACTGTCCTGTAATGGTTCTGACAATTACTGAGGGGAATTAAAATCTATGCATATAGTCACATTACAGGTGTGTGTGTTTCTTCTTTGTGTTCCATAGTTTTGCACCCATGTACTTTGAGACAGTTATTAGAAACATACTTATTAGGATGGCTGTCTTCTTTTCTTTTTTATTAACTCTATCATTGTAAAATGACTACTTTTTAAAATAATTTTATTGAGAAACAAATAGCAATGAGACAGTTTCAAAACCAATTAGTAGAACAGTTTCAATAATTAATACATTGCATATTGTTGTCTTCTTAGTGGTTATTCATAGCACAAGATGTAGACATGATACCCTGTCCAAACACTATTAGTACAAATCTTTCTATTCACTGAATGAA
>NW_004524607.1:1315071-1335071 GCF_000260255.1 Octodon degus
GGTCTAAAGCACCTACTTAGAACAAGCTTAGCAAAGCACAGGGACTGCGGTTCAATCCCCAGCACCACATGCCAGCCAGCCCCGCCCCCTGGTGGACTGAGCTGGCCACACACACACAAAAATAAATAAAATAAATAAATAAATAAAACTAACCACTGAATTCCTGCCTTCACATAACTACCAGGCTAATAAATTTTTGCTAGCTTTAAAAAAAAAAAAAAAGCCACACAGTTAAGAAACAGCTTCACTATAAATAGCCAAAGTGTTCTGGTCCTGTCATTAGTTAATCATATACGAAGCGGAGCTCTAAACCTGGCTGCTTGTGATGTGTCAGAGTACATTATGAAATGCCTTAGGGTTTGGTTTAGATATTGCTCCCTCGCAAAACTGACCTATAGGCCAGGTGCAGGGAGGCACACCTGTTATTCCAGCACTCTGAGAGGCTGAAGCAGGGGATCACAAGTTCAAGTCCTGCCTGGGCATCTTAGTGAGCCCATCCCTCAAGATAACAATTAAAAATAAGAGTTGGCATACTGCTCAGAGCAAAGGCCCTACGTTCAATCCCCAATTTTAAAAAAGACATATCCAGACAAGATATGGGTGAAAACTACTATTTTAACAACAGAGTTCCTGTTAAGGAAAGAACCTTATTTTTTAGGAAAACTAATTGCTAGAGCATCTTCATTCCATATGAGGCCTCTTCAAGGCATGTTCTGCAAGTGAAACTGTAAATGAAAGAAACTGAAAATACAAAGGATATGGCTAGCAGGGAATATCTAAGTGGTAGGGCGCTTGCCTAGAATGTGTGAGGCCCATGGTTTGCGTCCCAGCAGCACCTGTATCTCTGGCTAACTCTCTGCAGGTATGAACTAGAGGCAGAAAAAGAAAAAAGACAAGTGGAAGGGAGACTGAACACAAATTGGAAAGCTGTAGTCTGCAGACAGTGAAGCCATAAAAGGGGCCGATTGCAGGGAGATAGCTCAGCAGCATAAGTGCCTGCCTGGCAAGTCCAAGGTCCTGAGTTCAATTCCTGGTACCTCATGGCCATGCTCTGTCTTCTTGGACACATGGTAAAATGTCACTATAGTGGCAGTATCTGAGAAATAAAGAACAGGAGTAGTTTTGAGACAGCAGAAATGGGACACACTTAAGGGACAGCAAAAACTAATTCAGGATTAAACAGTAACTCAAAATCAAGGAACAGTCACAAAGCAAACTCGTTTCCCTATCCCTGGACTTAGAGAAACTAGTGTCATGCACTCCAGACCTGAAAATGTAGCTCACAGAAAATTAAGATTGGGAGGATGTATTCTATCAACTTAGAAAAAAAGGAGATTTTAAAAGATGAAAAATGAAGGAAATGTAGAATCATTACTTTAGAGAAGCTCTATGCTCTAGGCGTGAAGACAGGTGCTAGACCACTGCTCCGGGAGGGAGGAAGGCAATTCCAAACAATTTAAAGATTAAGCTCGCATTTTTTTTTAAGCTCGTATTTTTCGTCTATTGTTTGTAAGACCCTCAAAGTCTCACAATAGAATGATTGGCAGGGAAAGTAGAGACCTTTACATGCTGGAGAGGGAAGGAGGAGAAGCACAGACCCCAAGTGTCCCCCAAGGCCATGTGAACACAGGCCTGAAATGTGCGTGAACAGCTATGCACAGCAGAGGGCTGACGCAAGTGGGCGGGACTTGTGTAGCCGGCAGCGCTAAATTGGTCACCATCCTCCTTCTTTCTGAGGTTCCCCTACAGTGCCAGTGTTTTCTGCTGTCTTACTTCAGGGACTCTCTGCCCTTGGCCACGCTCTGTCCAGTGTCCCTAACTTGCCCAGACTCCTCACACCTGCGGGTGACAACCACTGCTCCCCTTACCTCTCCTGGTCCCACCTGCCTGCTCCCCTAAGGCATGTATATGGTCCACAATTCATACAAGGCCTGTGCACCGCCGTGTTCAAGGGTGTCCCCCAGTCACACTCCTGGACTCACACACACTAGACATTTAAGTGGACCTGCTGTGAGCTCACTCCTTCTCTCACCTCACAGCACCATGCTTTTCTCTTCACAATTTACCGCCTTCCTTCTCTATCCTGCCCCCGATGTGCATGCTGTCTCCCAAAGCCCAGTAAAAGACACCTGTCCTCTCCTTCCAGTTTCAGTCCCAAGAAGAAAGGAAAATGGGGCATTTCCTGCTGGCTGTCTCACTGGGACCTGCATCTCCAGGCTCTGCTGAGCTCCAGTCATCTGTCCCACCTGATTTGCTGTCATCTCAACTTCAGGGCAAAGGCTGAAGCCCCACAAATTCCACCCAGCCAGAAAAGCTTTGCGATCCCAGGTGTCATTCCTGTCTTATAAAAACACCCTCTCAAATCAAAGGGCGGATTCTGGCTGAGGACCCCTCTGCACCTGCCTGCTCCCGAGGGCATCTGGAGTCACAGCAAGTTTTCTTGGACCACTGCTGCCATGGGATTTCCCTCAACACGTATTCACTGACCACCCAATCTGGGTCACATCCTGATGCCTATTCGCAGCCTCTGAGCTGGCCTATTACTTAGTCAACTGATTTTTAATGTCTTAATTAACATTTCTTATTGTTGAGAGAAAATACCTGACATCCAAAGTTAAAGGAGAAAATATTTCTGCTCAGTTTGTAGGGCTTTCAGTTCATACTGGATTGGCTCCGAGGGTGGGTGATATAGCAGAGGGTCACCACAGAGGAGAAACAGTTCTTGGCAAGTAGAAAACAACAAAAGCAGCAAGTACAACCCTTTTTCTGTCCCTTATGTTCTATCCAGGCCACCCACCCTTAAGGTGGGTACCACCACACTCATGGTAGGCACCCTTAATCCCAGCATCACATTGCCAATCCCAGCATCATACATCCTAGATCTATCCACCTCCAAAAAGCCCCACATACGACTATGTGAGACTTTACAATAAAACAAACAGAAGAAAATCTGAGACATCACCCAGATGCTTGGGGACACTAAAGTGAATAAGGTGTGTAGACGGTTGTTTGAAGTTAGGGGACAGAGAAAATAAAGAAAGCACAGAGGAGAGTTGGCCAAATAGCTCAGTAGATTAAAAAGGCTGTAAACAGGCACAGGGGCTTGGTTTCCATCTCCAGGCCTGCCATGCCTGCCCCGCCCCTGGGGCATGCTTAGATGGCAACTGAGACTGGGCCTAGGTGTGGTGGCGTGGACCTGTAATCCCAGCTCTTGGGAGGCTGCAAACAGGCGGATCACTACAAGTCTGATCTAGTAGTGAGACCCTGAACACCCTCTAGACCCTTCCCTAAGAAAACACAGAGGGAATTTACAGGCAGGAAGTGTCCCTTCAGAGAGAAGATGCTGAGAAACTCTTCATGAAGCGGAAATAACAGAGGACTGGCATGGACAGGATTAGCTGGGTCTGGACATGAGTAAACGCATTCACAGAGTCACATCAAGATTTCATCCTCCACTATACCTCGGAATTCCCCATTCCTGCATCTTAGTACAATCTATCTATTTTTAATTTTCTTCACCTACAAAACACAGGTAATAGCAACATCCTGCCCAGAGGCCTTCAGTTAAGACTAAGTGGACGCACAGCCCAGGAGCTGTGTGGCAGATGATCTGTGTGTGATATCTTGAAACACAATGGAGTGCAAAAAAGACAGACAATAAGACACCAACTAGAACAAGAGACAATTGTGTACATTAAAGGAGCATCACACAGGGGCTGCAGGGATTGGGGGGAGGGGCGGCCAGGGCAACAGAAGGGAGCGATTGGGGAGAGGCTCTAACCCTGACTGGAGACAGTCACATGATCTCTCATGCATGCAGGAAAAGCAGCCAAAGTACAACAGGTCAACAATGGCTCAGGGAGCAGAAATGAGATGAGAAGCTTCGCCCCCACAAGAACCTGGCTCCAGGGGATGAAAGCAGCAGGGCAGCAACGGATAGCTCATATCCAAAGATGTGAGATATTATTTTGCCCTGAAGAAAGTAAAATTGAAGCCATTTTGAAATACTGATGAGAGAGCTAGTGGAAAAGAGAACAAAGCAGCTGACAAAGGAGATAGTTAAGGAGGCAGCCTAAGGTCTTGGCAGGCAGGAGGGTTTGCAAGTTGAGTGTTAGGAGGGTATGCCTTGGAAAGAAATGGCTTGACCAGGTGTAGGCAGATGTAACCCAACATTCACTCCCCTGCAAGGCATGATGGTGCATGCCTGTAATCCCTGCACTCCTCAGGCTGAGGCAGGAGGATTATTTCAAGTTTGAAGCAAGCCTGGGCTACAAAGTGAGCTCAAGGCCAGCCTCAAATACATACCAAGACCCTGTCTCAAAAAGACAAAAAACAAAAAAATCCATTCCCATTTTCTCCACCAGGCTCAGGGGTGGAGAAGCATCTCCAGGATGGGCCTAACTAGTCTACAACAACCAGCAAAGCCCCTGCTCCTTGGACACAGTGATTGGTCCAGCAATGGACATGTGATTTGATTCTGGCCAACAAGACTAAAGAGACTTTTGTTGGGGCTTCATAAAAAAAGGCATTCCCACTTTGCTGAGAGAGCTGAAGGAAGTCTACTGGAAGGTGAGGAAGGCTGCAGCCCTGCCCAAGCTGGCAGCCATGCCATAACTGTAAGCAGTATGGCCCCTGGGCACAGTCAACTCTAGGATGAAGTAGAAGGAAGAAAAGATCCTAAACCTTGATAAGATCTTTGAGTCACTGGATCACCCAGCCATGAAGACTGCCCTTCATCAGGACACAGGAAAAAAGCCACATTAGAGCTGCTCACAGTGGTGTAACCTCAGCACTCAGGAGGCTGGGGCAGGAGAAGCATGTGTCTGAGGCCATCATGGGCTACATAGTGAGTTCAGAGCTGGTGTAAACTACAAGAAAAGACCCTATCTCATAACAAAACAGACATTTGATTATGGTTTCCAATACACATGACTTCTCTCACTGAGGGACATCCTTTCAGTGCAACAAGAGGAACAAGACACATGGAGAGGCAAGAACTGAGAGACAGTGGCAGGTGGAATGTTGCCATAGTTCGCTGTGAAGTAAAAAGTGATCCAGATGCTAAGAGTGAGGAGCATGTTTTAAGGAGTACAGAGATTCAGGAGAACAGTAGAGACTGGATGTGAATGTCCAGGGATGTGACTGTCCTGCATACCGCCACTCTTCCACAACCACCATCCCTTGGGGAAGCCTCCAGGTTTGCAGGAGAAAGGCGGTGGTAACCAGAACAAGGAGAAATGGAGTTGAAGGTGTCAACACAGCACAGCAGTGGATGAAGCAGTGGTTGAACCTCAAGGTCCAGGATAGACTGGGAAGAGTGTTAGAGGAGGAAGGAGCAAATGAGTAAAAAGAAGACAGAAAAGGATAAACAAGCCGTAGTCTTCCTTGGATCAAAGAGCAGGAAGGGAAAGCACCAAGGACATAATGCAGACAGATCTGAGTAAGGACTGAAGAGTCCCTGAATAACACAAAACAGGCATCTGGGCCCAGCACCCTCCAACCCCCTCAGCTTCTGAGTGTTGTTTCCAGATTAGCTGAAGTGGGTGGGTTCAGATCTAAATGAAGCTGAGTGGACACAGGTAAGAACTCAGACGGGCCTAATTCTTCCTATATCACCGAGAGCCAAGATCAAATTGGTTAAGTTGACTGTTTCTTAAAGCTTTGTGGGGGGAAAGGATATTCTGCAAAGGAGAAGAAAGACACATTGGAGAAATAATTTTTTATGTATTTCGTACAAGGTCTACAGGGTCTCACTACACAGATTGGACTCGTAGTGATCCTCCTGCTTTTTCCCTCTCAAGAGCTGGAATTACAGATGCATACCACCACGCCCAGTCTCAGTCATCATCTCAGCATGCCCTGGGGGTGGGGCCAGCATGGCATGCCAGGGATCAAACCCTGGTCCCCGCATCTGCCTAAGCAGGGGCTTTAATCTGCTGAGCTATCTGGCCAGCCCTAAAAATAATGCTTTTAAATCATCCCTTCAAATAGTGTACTGGTTGATACATTATGTACTCAACTTGAGAAGTTTAGAAGTGTAATTAAGTGACTCAACAGGGAGCCAGGATTCTTACTTTGTAAACATCCTCATCATGTACAAGAGGAGAGCATGGCCATTGTGTGAGTTTTACACCTCCAGCCCCAGAGTAGCTTGTTTATAATATAAGCAGAGGCAAGAGACTGGCTAGAAGCCACAGCTGCTGCACTTCCCTTTGCTCTTGACTGATTTCTGCTGCCATGAACTGCTGCTCTCTGCCATGTGCCACTCTTCCTGGGAGCCAGCCGAGTATAGACTGAAAGCTCCATAAACTGTGAGTTAAATAAACCTTTCCTTCCTTAATTTTGGGTATCAGGTATTTTGTCCCAGCAAACAGTGAAAAGTAACCGAGACAGAATTTGGTACCAGGAGTAGGACTGCACCTGTGAGTACCTGACCATGCTGTACAAGAGCTTTCAGGAATGGTTTATGGAAAGAGATACGAAAGGTTTGGAGATCTCCCCTCCCCGCAAAGACTGGAATGCCTTCAGCTCTTCTGTATGGGAGATTCTTGTCAGAGCTCAGAAGACCATAATGCTGACAGAAATCCTGCCTGTAAAGACCAGGTGAGGGAAGTTTCTGCTGGAAAGGACTGCACTGGTTGTTGGACTACAGTGATTTATGCTATGGCTTGGCAGGAAGTTTGTCTGCATTTTGCTTGTGACCTGAAACTGAGCTTAAGTACAGTGGACTAGTTAATCGTGCAAAAGAACTCTCAAGGCAGTCAAATGTTGAGGCAGGGGCATAGTTATTGTTGGGAGCTTTTAGTCAGATATATGTTGAGAGTCAAGAGCAAAGAGACCAGCAGGATGATTGAAAATGTGAGTCTTTCCAGAAAGGAAGCTCCAATAAAGTTGTGGACTGCAAAGACAGAGCTGAGATCACCATTGCTCAGGAGGAACAGAATATAAAAAATATCCTGAGGGCATCATCACAGGAGGTGGCAGGTTCTTGCGCTTTGCAGCCTGAGAAACACAAGGGTAAGGGACTTTGTTCTGAAGAAAAAGCCACACCGCCCCATGTTCTAGAATGGAGGCAGCAGCCACACCAGGTTCCAGAATGACAGTGGCAGAGAGAATTTGTTTCTCAGAATCAGGATCACACTGCTCAGTGACCCAGGCACTCGACCCCTACAACCAAGAGAGAAGAAAACCTGGCTACCACTCCAGCTGGCAGCAGACCTTGGCATCGTCCATGTGGTGTTGGTTTTAGACGCATTCAGGCTTCCACCTAGATTTCAGAAGGCCTGCAGGGCCAGGCAATGTACCCCTGAGAGGACAATGTGTAAAGCAGTGAGTGAGAAGCCTATTCAGTGGAAACCCTGTAAGTTTGGAAGAGCTAGGAACATGGATTGTCTGAGAAAAGCTACATGGAAGGAGCAAAGCCAGCCTTAAAGAAAAGCCATGGGAACTACCAGCTGAAGTGCTGTAGGAGTGGAGCCATGTAAGGATTTTGGTGCTCACAACTCATTACAGATTGCTTCAGATGTTCCACATGGACCTACAGGACTTAATGTCTGCCCTTCTGGATTTGGACTTGTTTTAATCCCAATGGTTTGTATGCTCCTGTGTATACCTTTTGGAATGGTAATTTTTTCTTGTGTCATTGAATGTTGGAAGAGTTTAGCTTTTCATTTGTACAAGGGCTCACAGCTAAGAGTTTGCCTTAGATCTTGGAAGGGACTTGGAACTTAAGACTTTTCAGCAATACAGAAACTGTATGAACTTTGGCAACTCTTAAGAGATGGACTAAAATGCCTTTTCATAAAGGGATGTGCGTGAGTCTTTGGTGGGGGTTGCCCAGGGGCAAAATGTCATGGTTCTAATGTAATATAATGTTCATGTTATAAAATGTTAATAAGCATGGCTGGGTACCTGGAAACTAGTTTAAGGAAAAGTCTGGTTGCCAAATTGACAAGGGGTGGATTGTACTGAATGATACACTGTTTCAATTTGAGAAGTTTAGAAGTTTAATTAAATGACTTAGCAGAAAGCCAGGATTCTTACTTTGTAAACATCCTCATCCTGTGCAAGAGGAAGGAACGGACATTGTGTGAGTTCTACACCCCAGCCCCAGAGTAGCTTGTTAATAATATAAAGAGGGGAGAGAGGCTGGCTATAAGCCACCCACAGCTGCTGCCCTTCTCTTTGCTCTTCGCTGATTTCTGCTGCCAGGAAGTGCTGCTCTCTGCCATGTGCCACTGTGTGTGGGAGCCAGCTGAGTATAGACTGAAACCTCCACAAACTGTGAACTAAATAAACCTTTCCTTCCTTAATTTTTGGTGTTGGATATTTTGTCCCAGCAAGGAGTGAAAAGTAACCAACACAAATAGTTTTTGTAAAGGACTCACCTCTGCATTCATCTTGGTCTCTTCAGTGGCTGTGAAGACAAAAGCAGAGGTTCAGGATTCTAGTGGCACCACCCCAAGCTCCACACAAACACTCTCCCAGGACCCCCACTTTCCCTTGCACCACTTTTTGTCCTGTCAGTTCCAACTTCCACAAATGCTTCCAGCAAAAATCATCAGGTGTCTTCCGCTTTAGGGCTGCTGATGGCCACCTTCCTTGGGGCATTTCCAAGACCCCTCTCCCATGGAGGAAAGAGCAGCTAGAAACTGGAGGCCCCAAGGGAAAGATGAGCTCCACAAAGTTGGTGCTTGGAGAGGATCTAATTTCATTTTATTTAGTTTAGTTTATTATTTTTTTAAAACAGTGTTTCACCACACAGTTCAGACTGGCCTTATACTCACTTGGTAGAACAGGCTAGACTCAAATACCCAGTGATCATCCTGTCTCAGCTTCCCAAATGCTGGGATTACAGGTGTGTACTACCATGCCTAGTCTAATTCAATTTTTTTTTGCTATGCTCAGGATTGAACCCCAGGTCTTGTACATGCTAGGCAAGCACTTCACCACTAAGCTGCACTTACCTCTAAGGATGATACAGGGTCTCACTATGCAGATCAGACTCATAGTGATCCTCCTGTCTCAGCCTCCTTAGTGCTGCGATTATAGGCATGTGCCACTACACCAAGTTCCTGGGCCAGCATGGCATAGCAGGGCATGCAGTACTGGGGATAGAACTCAGGACCCTGTAATTGCCAGGCAGGTGCTCATGCTGAGGAGCTATCTCCCCAGCCCTGAGGATGGTTCTTAATCTGCCTTTCTTTAATGGAAACAAAGCAATACATTTTTTCCCTTTTCTTTTTTCTCCTAGCTGAGTTTCCAGAGGACTTCAATTTATTGTGTTAAAAAGACAATGGGACAGTCAGGGCCACCCTTGGAGAGACTGGAATTGGAAGTAGGACAGAGGCCTGTAAAGATTAACTTTTTCATTCATTTTTCAGAGCTGCGAACAGCTTTCACTATAACTAACACTGGGCAAGATAACCAGGGGCAATGAAGAAAGGGCTAAAGACACCTCTCCAGCCTCTCCCCCAGGAGCAATGTCCAGGAGGCCAAGGAGAAAGGGCAAGAATCTCATGGCCTCTGACAAAGAAAGGCTGACTCCCCATTCTGATCCCAGCCCTGTATATGATCTGATTCTTTCTGGATAACATGAATAATAACAGTGAAGCAAAATCCCATTAAAAAGGAAACAACTTGACTCCGGTGACCCAAAGACTACCTAGGGAAGACCACATGGCAATCACCTGGCCCTCACCCTGGGAAGCACAGTATCTAAAACTCCTCCCCTTTCTTTTTCCACTCTTTCCTGCTGCGAGACTGGGTCTCATGATGTGGTCAGCATACTCGTCTTTCCTTTCACAGTCTGGAGACTTTTCCTATCACTTGACACATATGAAAAAGGGATCTTGAATAAAAACCTAAACAGCTAAGTGGGACAAAGTGAGCAGACCTTCTTTTTTACTTCTAGGGAGCCAGTCAATGTGATTTCCCCTGTGCATGAAGTATCTCGAAGGGATGACTTAGATGCTGACAGCTAATTTTTGGGTGAGGCTGAGAGAGCTATAGCTGAGTGCAGGGTACATATAGGACAGCAGTGTAGGCCACAGAGGCCCCTGGGCAGCTCTAGCTGCCCTCCGGAAATTCCGCCACAGCTTCCTTGGGAATGAGGAAGTCAGATAAAAAACCACACAAATATGAGGAGGGTGATAAAGAGTTGGGATCCTATATGTCAGCTGCTTTATATATATTAAACCCAATGCTCACAATCTTGGCAGAAACAGTTAATATTAATTGCATTTTATACATGAGGTACCTGAAATTCATGGATGGTACAAGCACCCTTAGCCAAGTTTCTGGAGGACTTCAATATATTACGTGACAAGAGCAATCAATCAGGCTCCTCTGATTAGCATTCGAGGTCTCACAGGCCTTTGTCTCACTGCCAAGGCACTGTGGCATTGCCCTGTCGTTTCCAGACTTTCCAGTTCTGAAGCCATGCCTGATTACCCTCACAGACTTCTACAGAACTTTCTTACTCTCATTCTGAGGGCTTTTAGGACAGGAGACCTAGTGTTTGAGCCTCTGTCATCATGGGCATCCACCATGGTGGTCCACAGTGTCCACATTCATAGGCTGAAAAGCTGGACTCCGAGGTCAGCTTCAGCTCTAAGATACTCACTGGTTCCCAGAAAAGTCAACTCAGGTACTTCTTAAACATATGAAATAATATCTGACCTCGGTCATGATCAAAGATATAAACTAAGATTTCACCAAGTGATCCTCTCAGATGAACAGATCAAAGTGTGTGCTGAGGCGTGTGGTCCAAGATGGGTGAAGAGCACACTCTGTTACTCCTAGGGGACTAGAGGTGAGGGTCAGCTCTGTGTGGACACGTAAGCTTCAGTTATTAAAATGCCAAAAGCCCACAACCTGTGACCCAATAACTGCAGCACTACTTACTTCTGTCTCCATCCCCAAACCACATTCAGAGGAAATCACAATGAAAACTCACAACAAAACTCCCTTAAGAGCAATCTATAAAACTTTATGAATTTATGAACTTCAGTGGTCTCCCACAGAATCTGGTGTAAAGCAAAGCAAAACAAAAAAGCAGATTCAGAGGACTGATGCAAAGAATCCCCTTTGGAAACACTACCGTGTTCAGGCACGAGCATGTCTCACTCCTGATGACTTCCCCTCCAGCTTTCAGCTCCCCTCATCACATAATGGAACTGGCAGGAAATGTGGAATCCCAGATTAGGTGAGATCTGGATCCACTTTCCACACTTGCCACAGGTTGGATCTGAAATGTCTGCCAAAGGCTCATGTGTTAAAGGCTCAGTCACCTGCTTGAGGCATTATTTGGGGGTGGTGGAAGTCTTCAGCGTGGGCTCTAGTTGCAGGAAGTTAGATCAATGCATTTGAGACCATGAAGGTAATAATGAGACTCAAGTCACTTCTGGTCTCTCTTTTCACCCAGAGTGCCTTGAGGCAGGTGGTCACCCCTACCTTGCACACTCGCCATGATATGCTGCCTCCCTATAGGCCCCAAAGCAACAGGCCAGTGGACCATGGACTGAAATCTCTACAACCATGAGCCAAAATAAAGCTTTCAGGCCAGCAAGATAGCTCAGCAGTCTAAAGTACCTGCACAGGCAAGCTTAGGCAAACACAGGGACTACAGTTTGATTCCCAGCATCACAGGTTATGCTAGCCCTGCCCCAGGGCACACTGAGCCCGAAACAACAACAAAAATAAATAAAATAAAAAAATAAAGCTTTCCTCTTTCAACATTGTTCATCTCAAGTATTTAGTCACAGTGATAGAAAGCGATCTCAATACCCTCTCAGCCCACCACACACCTCCCCCTCCATGCCTCCTCACTCTCCTGCCAAGACCCATTTGTATTTAAAAAGAATCCAGGGAAAATTCTATGGTTTATTAGATCCTAAAGCATCCAGGGCCTAATCCCACGATAAGATTTAGGTTTGTTTACTTTGTTATGTCAAAAGTCTAATATTTAAATGGTCAAACAAAAGCATTTTAAGTTGTCATTTAGTATTATGTTTAGTTTTTTTCTAAGATACACATAGATACATTTTTTTCTTAGATTTCTAACATTTTTGTCCTGGAGACTGAACCCAGAACCTTGCTCTGAGATATGTTCCTAGTTACTTTATTATTTTATTTTGAGGTAGGGTCTCACGAAGTTTCTTACACTGCCTTGAACTTGTGATTGCCTGCCTGAGCCTCCCAGACAGCTAAGACTAGAGACACGAGCCAGCAGCCCTGCTTCTTTATTTAGTCTTTGTATTTTTATTGTAGTAGTATTATGATAAGTATTATTTTTAGTGAGTGTGTGGTGCTAGGAATTCAAACACGATCTCTTGCATACTAGGGAAGTGTCCTACCCCTAAGCGCCACCTCAAGACCAGAATTTATTTTTCTAGTCAATCTAAATTGCATTTTAGTACATAACCTAAGACTTTACTTTTCCCCAAATAACTGAGTTGCTTCCACATTGATTATTGAATATTTCATCCTCCTCATCCAGTGGCTCTATACTTAATTCTTATTGGTACAGTTATTCTCTTCATAGTCCCTGCTGCGCCATGAATGTGTATTTCCAAGCCTATAATAATATACTGTTCATAACTTTATACTGACTCTACATACATATACTCACTATAACTTTGCCATGTACTGATATATGGTCATTCAAGTTCTTTTGTCAATTTTGTTCATTATTCTTATCTTTTCTTGCTTGCTTAGATATCCAGATCAATTTTAGAACATTTCTGCCAAGTCAACAAAAATTAGATTGGGATTATATAACTGACTATTCAGATTTATAAATTAAAGTAGGGAAAATTGATCACCCTTTCCATCCAGAAACATTGTATGCCTTTCCTGGAGTAGTCATTTGGAAATTAATTACAAAAGAAAGAATAATAATCATGAATAATATTCCTGAGGAATAATCTTGAGTTAGTTCCTGTTTGACCCCATAAGGAAAAATGAAAACTCAAACTAAATTTTCAATTTCAGTAGAAAGATAAAAAATATGGATTCTTTGCATAAATAGCTTACTAAAATGATCTTAAGCAGGTTTCTCCTCCCCCCATGTCTACTGTAGGAAGTCTACTAAGCAGTAGAGGAGTTTGAGCCTTTATTTGCTTTGACCCCAAAGCACAATATACCCAGATACAAAGTGTCAGGCTCTCTCTCTAGGGGTTGAGAACCCTGCCTTCAGTTCAAGGAACCAGAATTCTAGACCTTCATGGGCCTCTGCTAGCTATATGATCACAGTGTGGGCCTGTGATTACACAACCCATTAGTTTGTACACCTAGAAAAAGGGGAAATGGTGAGAAATGTAGACCATTTGGGGCCACAGAGATATCTCAGTGGTCTAAGCGCCTGCCTGGCAAGTGCAAGGACCCAGGTTTGATCCCTGATACCACATGCCATGTCTAGCCCTACCAAAACTGGGTGTGGTGGTACATGCCCCTAATCCCAGCACTGGGGAGACTGAGTCAGGTGGATCACTAGGAGTCTGAACTGCATAGCAAGACCCTATACTGAAGTAATTAATTGATTGATTGATTGATTGATTGATTGATTAAAAAAAGAAACATAGATGATCTTAGATGATCCCTATTGGACTCAGGGTTCACAAGGGAATACATTTAATACAGGAAACATAATTTATAGTCATTTTATAATATTCACCAAAAAAAGTCAAGTGCAAAAGGCTGCAAGAGATCTGTCCATGCACTAGAGACCCAAAGAACCCAGGTGAGGGCCTATATCCAATGCCAATTCTGCGTAAGTCCCGCTAAAGACTTAGAGCCCATAGCAGCGTCCTCCCCAAGTTCAGTAGTAGCCTCAGGAGGCCTAGAGCACAAGATCATGTCTCATATGAGTCTCATCCAGGATCTGCACTAGGAAGGCCCAAAGGTCAGTGGTGGAAGCTAGAAAGTCTGCAACAGCGGGCTGAAGGACTCTGTGCCAGCAGGCTGAGGGATCTGCACTGGAGCTAGGAAGTAACGTTCCAGGTAAGGATCAGAGCTCCCCTGAAGAGAACTGCAGTCATGCTCAGCAACAACGAGGTCCCACGAGGAACCAAGCTCCTCCGACCATGAGAACAGCTGAGTTTCTATCACAAAAACCTCCAGGAAAATCAACAGCATGCCATCTTCCCCTCCAATTCTCCTTTTAGGCTGCTGGCAACAATCCTCCATGGGCCTTTCACATGGAGAACCACACCGATTCAGTTTATCCAGATGTTACAAGTTGATGGTTAGTTAACACCCCACAACCGCTATGCTTAGAGTGCAGACATGGTATTTTGTTGTTGTTCTTTTCTGGTTTTCCTAGGCTGTGGGGATTAGTTAACTGGAGGTTCTTAGGCGCTCCTCTGATTTCCAGGGGCGGAGAGCATGCAAACTAGGTCAAGGCTCATGTTCTTACAGCTGGGAGGCCGCTGCCACCAAGGCCCCATGCACAGAAGTGCTGATTGAGTAGAACCTGTCCCTGTCTTTACCTCTTTCAAAACAAAAGCCACTCCATTCCTAGTCCTGCCTACCTGCTTCACATCCTTGATTCCCCCTTGGGTCCATTTCAAAGGCAGTCTGCAGTCTCTCGTTGTATTGAAAATGATCTGGAGATAAGAGGGAAATGAGATGACATCTAACAAATTACTCCTACTGAGGAATGTCAAGTATACTTAAGCTTGAAAGTGTAGAAAGTACAGTAAGACAGCTGCTTATCAGCGCAAGTACTTATAAGACAATGTGCAGCTCAACTTCCAAACTGGGTTGAGATCAAAATATTCTTGGGTCCCATATACATGTCCTTGGGGAAACACACACACACACACACACACACACACACACACACACACTGCCACAGCTACCCCTCAGGTAAGGTCCAGGATATATCCTTGATCCCTTACTGCTGAAACACTGGTACTTTCTGGCCCAATCCTACATGAGCTGCTTGGATGGGCTCAATACAACACGACTCACAAGTGCAATCAAAGGAATATAAATCTGCCACATGAGCAAAACAGGTGTGGATCTAACTTTTCTAAACATTTGAAAAGCTTAATAATTACACTTTTGGCCGGGGGATGGCTCAGTAGAATAAATGCTTCCCTGGCAAGCGCAAGGGTCTGAGTTCAATCCCCGGTTCCGGAAAAAAAAAAAAAAAAAAGAAAAAGAAAAGAAATTACACTTTTAAGGATCTCTAGAATAAAAGTATGCAGCTCAATTACAAAAGATACCACAATGTGCTGTGTCCTTGATACTAATTTCAGAAATCATTTTTGTTTTGCAAAGGAAAATTGTCTCTTAGTGACAAGGGGGAAAGAAACTCCCAACCCGAAAGTGATCTAGGATGAGTTCATGTTCTCCAAAACTGACAAATGAATTTTAGGAGCAACGGAGGTTAAAATCAGAATATATTCATTGAGGGAAAGAAAACTTCTGTCCAAGAGAGGGACAGAAGGGGACTCGAGCGGACTGCCCAGGAGCCTACCTTTTATTGGGATTTTTATAGAGCAAATCCATGGTGCAAGGCAGGTCCAAGGTGAAAAACATGGGAACTCAAAAGGTGTGTGTGAGGTGGGACAAAACTATGACCAACCAGTAACATTACAAGCACAACTGCTAAGGTAAAAATTGATTAAATTGAGATCAAATGAAGCGAATCATGTAGCGAGTCCATCCGAATACAGAACAGGAACTTTTCCAGTTGGGGGTTGGGGTTAGTGACTCTTCCTGGCTTTCTCACGCTGATAGAGACCTATTTAGAACATCAATCCTTGATGTCCATCCCTTGGGAGGTATGTGACTGCATTTGTTTAATTTTTTGTCTGGAAGTCTGGCCCAGAGCAGAGGGGTCTGTCTCTCCCACAGGTGCAAAGTATCTTGTCTTCTACACTGGCTCCTTTGAGGGTCCAGCTCTGCCTGACTACCTATAATACTGCTATCTAACTCAGCTGCCTGCAACATTAGCCACAAATTCTGAGGTTTGAAGTGAAAACTGAATTTTCTGATACAGTTTCTGTGACAGAATGGAAAAGGCAGTTAAAGAAAAATTATTTGGTACAAATGCAAAACATACAATATAGCTAACATTTACACAAGCACCAGAAAATATTTTGTTTTAGTGCACCAAGCAGGACAAGTGAATTGAAATAGGGACAATTAAACAAAAACTTAAAGAGGTTCTGCAGAACCAAAAACCAGAATGACTTAGGTCAAAATGTGATGGTATCCCACAAGTATATTTTCATTTCCCATAAGAAATTCTGAATTCTACTGAGGCACAAATCCTCTGGACCCATTGCTCTCTGTTCCCATCCTCCTCATTTCTTCAAGGGAAGCAGTCCTACTGCCCTCCTACACCACCTGAGAAGTGGGTTTCCATCTGGGTTTGGCCAATGAAGAACCAGTGGGCAGGAAACAGAGAGAGGGAAAGGCCAGGGCACTTGCATGAGAGCTGCCTGGTACTCTATTGTTCTGGCTGTGGCTGCATTCATAGCCACCACAGCCTCGGACAGGCCTCTCCCACGCTCCAGCCACCCCCATGCACCCCATCTCTGGTGTCCCCGCTGCCCGGAGTCCCACCCCACCAGACCAGAGTGGGAGGGTGCCCACCCCAGGAAGCTCTTTCCTGCATGCCTCCCCACTGTGTGTTGATTCCCCCACTCTTGCCAACTTGTTGCCAAAAAAGTTCCTTCCAGTTTGTGTTCTTTTTTCTCACTGGAAGAACTGATAAACTTGCTCCTCGAACTCTCACAGCAAATTAACATACAGGAAGGACAAAATGGCTTCATTAGCTTATGTTACACCTTTCTTTCTGTTTTAGATCCTCTCCCACATGCAAAATAGAAGTCTGAAATCTTTGGGCCACGTCAGCAATAATACAATGCTTTCCACTAACCCAGAGATTCTCACTGGCATTTCTGAGCACACACTGTGGGAGGGGGGGAGTGTGCCCCTCACAACAGGTGGGCACAGGCCAAGAAGGCTGCTAAACGTCCTGCACTTCACAGGGCATCATAGCCACATCACACCACAAACATGCACTAACAGAGTTATCCATCGCGTCAACAGCACCAAGGTGGGGTGACGTATCATACTGAATGGATTACAGATGTAATCCTCTTTCCCTCTACAGAGTCCTCCTAAGCACCAAAATCATTGCCCCAAAGCAAGACCAGTCCCAGAACAGGGGGAAGGATTAGGGAGAAGGTGGCCTTCTCAGGCAGGCCAGCACTAGCCTGAGAGGTTCACTCATCTTCCAAGTGAACTTTCCTTCCATTGAGAGAGTTGGATATTTTGGGACCTACCAAGGAAAATTTAATATGGGACAAAAGTTGAAAATGGACCTATAAAAATATTAATGGCAATTATGTCTCCGACTGATAGCATTTTCAAAGATTTAGTTTCTTAATGCTTACCCATATACCTTAAAATTTTCTATAAAGATTAATGTAATTACACATAATTCTAAAGCTAGAAAGTATATCTCATTCACTGACACATCTCTCAAAGCCCAAATTCCTTAACTGAATAGACTTTCATGGAAAATATATCAAAGTATCCCAATAATAAAGCCCACAGCACTTATACACAGCAAAGGAAACCAAGAGAATAAACAGACAACCTACATAAAGGAAGAAATTGTTACCAGCTATTCCTCAGACATAGGATGAATATCTAGCACATATAAGGAACTCAAAAAAAAAAAAAAAAAAAAAAAGATGCCCAATTAAAAGACTTAATCAAAAAATGGGAAAGTGAAATGCATAGATACTTCACAGAACCACAAATGACCAGTACTGCAAATGCATGAAGAAATGCTCAGCATCACTGGCTATTAAAGCAATGCAATTATGACAACACCGAGATTCCATCTTACTACAGAAAGAATGGCTACCATCAAGAAATCAAATAATAAATACAGCAGAAGCTGCGGGGTTGAGGCAGTAGAGGAAACTTTGTTCACTGTTAGTGGGACTGTAAACTAGTACAACCACTATGGAAATCAGTATGGAGAGTCCTCAAAAACTAAAAGTAGAAATTCCATTTGATCCAGCTATTGCCCTTTTAGGCATCTTCCTGAAAGAGTTCAAGACATCCTATACAGTGATACATGAATACCCATTTATAGCAGCATAGTTCGTAATAGCTAAATTTCGGAAGCAGCCTGTATGCCTATCAACAGATGAATGAATAAAGAAAATGTGGTTTTTAAACACAGTGGAGCTCTGTGCTGCTATAAGCATGAAATAATAAAAATAACAATAAACTTGAGTCACTTGTCGGAAAACTGGTACACCTTGAAACCATGATGTTAAGTGAAATAAATGACATAGACAGGCTCAAATATTGCATTATTTTTCTTATGTGAGAAACCCCAACTATAAATAAAGAGCAAAATAAAAGGCAGATGATAGGAAGTAGGGAGGCAGAGCTTTTTTGATGGAAAGGAGATCAAGAGATGGGGAGGGATGAAGAAAGAACTGAGATGGCTATGTACATGCACCAGATCTCCACAAGGAATGGAATCATTATGTGATGCAAATGTGTAATAATAAAACAATAAATGAAAGAATAAGTCCACAGAAAATTGTCCTTGCAACTGTGTAGGGAGAAACACTCTGCCTCGAACCTATTAATAATTGGGGGGGATGAATGAAGTATGTTTTATTTCTCAATGGTAAGAATCATGTTAAGTACCAAGTTTACTTTTCTAAAGATACATATTCATCTCCACTACAAAGAACAACTTAGACCTGCACTGGCCTGTAAGCTAGATACCTATCACTGAACACACAGGACTAATTAAATGTAAATGACTTAACCAGAGCACATTTCCACCACCCCAGAAAGTTCTACAAGCTCCAGGGGGCAGCACTAGCACAGAACTGCTTTCTCTCCCAGACTCACTTCCGGAGCTCACAATTTCTCTGCTTTCTTTTGTTAACATTCCATGCGACTTTGTTGTAAACTAACCTTAATTCCTTCCTGGAACAACCTGGTGCATCGGTACTTGGGACATAGCTCTGTGAACCTGCTCCTGGAAATCTGTTGCTGGGAGCTCAGCCCTTGTTTTGGACTGTCAGAGTCAGAAACTGGAGGACTCAATGAACAGTTTCAGGAATGTAGCTCCTCTGTCACGAAGTACAATCTTCAGAGGTTTTGCAGGGTGGTTGTTTTGTTTATGTTGTTTCTTATTAATGCAAATGTAAGAATTGTTCATTACTGAAAACACAACAACAATAAAAAGAAAACTAACCTTTTTTTCCTGGCAGCTCTTTTTTATTTTTTGTTTTGAGATGGGGTCTTACGAAGTCACAAAGTTGCCCATGCTGGGTGGAACCTTAAGGTCTTCCTAGTCCTCCTAGAATACTGGGATTACAGGCATGTGCCACCAGGCCCATCTCTAAAATATTATTTAATTAAACCTTAACTTGAGACCGGGTATATAGCAGCACACGTATGTAACCTCAACTATACATGAGGCTGAGGCAGCGGGCTCACATGGGTGAAGCAAAACCCCTGTCTCAAAATAAAAATGTAAAGGCTGGACATACAGCTTGGTGATACAGTGCCCCTAATTCCATAACCAGTACTGTCAAAAAAAATTCTTTTGATGGAAACTTAAGACATTTATCTGCAAATATAGAAAGGAAATTTCGTTTTCAAAGTCCAAATAATAGGCTTGTGTCTAAAATCTTAAATATACCATTATGGCAAAAACAAATGGCCCAACTTGTTATTACTGACACGTAGAATCATGTAGCTGGAGTCCTGGATGCGCCAAAGAGAATCAAGAATAAAAATGCTGAGACTGGTTGTGTTGGCCTGGCCTGTAATCCCGGCACTTGGGAGGCTGAAAACAGGAGGATCACTACGAGTCTGATCCATGTAGTGAGACCCTGTAGATCCTGTACTAAATACAAAAAGAATAAAAATGCTGCCCCAGGCCTGTAGAGGACCCCCTGCCAGTCCCGGGTTCCAGAGCAGCACTCTCTTTAACA
>NW_004524607.1:1338979-1372166 GCF_000260255.1 Octodon degus
ACGAGGGTGGGGTCCTTCCCGAGGGAATGACATCTCCAGGCTCAAAGGAAAGAGTGTGAGTAGTAAAGTTGACTGCCATTTCCCCCACCAGAGTTCTTCATTATGATTTGACAGGCCTGAGTAACCCAGTGAGAAAAAACAGGAGAAAAACAAATCCTTTCAGCCTGGGTCTTGGCCTGGAGACTTGGGCTCCTCCCCTGGACTCCTGCTCCTCTCCGCAGCTACCTACTTAGTATGCCTTCTTGGATACCTAAAATACTTCTCAAACTTAACATGTGCGATCCTGCCCCTGATCTTGCGTTTCCTACAGTCTCAGCCTCTCAGTGGCAACCCTGTCTTTCCAGTTTTTCTGGGCAGAAAACTTCACTGTTATGCTTGGACTCACAGACCAGGAGATTCTACCAAAGGACACAGAGCGTGACTATTTCTAACCCCTGTGAACAACAGCTCTCACCTGGGTTGTTAGAGACGTCTCCTCCCTGTTCTCTCTGCCTTGTGTCCCTTGAAGCAGCCACAGTGACCTTTAAATACTCAAAAGTTAGGGGTCTGGAAGATAGCTCGGCGGTCTAAGAACACCTGCCTGGCACATGCCAGGACCTGGGTTCGATGTCCAGTACAGCATGCGGTGTGGGCCACTTCAGTGGCACATGCCTGTAATCCCAGCCCTGGCAGGTGCTGAGACAGATGAGTCTGGACTGCATAGTGAGTCCCTATACCACATCAATCAATCAATCAATCAATCAATCAATCAATCTTTATTTTTAAAAACATCACAGTCAGATCAAATCCCTTCTCTACCTAAAACCTTCCTGATGGTATCCACTTAACTCAGAGTAAAAAACCCAAAAGCCCTGCATGGTCTGCTCCTCCATTACTCCAGACTTTCATAGACTGCCTTTCCCTTGGATCCTGTTCTCCAGACCCTCCAGCCTCCTTCTGATAAGGGAGGCAGACTTCAGCTGAAGCTTTTGCCCACCCCTCAATGGAATGCGTAGCTAAGTCCCACTCTGCCTGCACTTTGTTTGATCAAAAGCCATACTACACTGACAGTTACCCTGGCCATCTACAGCACAACTGATTGCTGCGCTGTTCTGACTTCCCCAGAGTCACTTCTTCCTACAGCACTTGTCATCCTCTAATATTCTCTATTTTCTTAACTTGCCTGTTTATTTTTATATAGTTTTTTAAAAACTCTTTTATCTATTTATTTATTTGGTACAGGATCTTGCTACGCAGCTCGGATTCAGTGATCCTCCTGACTCAGCCTCCCCAGTGCTGGGATTACAGGCGTGGGCCACCACGATTTCAGCGGCCTGCTTGGTGAGGGACCTGCCCAGTATGTGGTACCAGGGATCAAACTTGGGTCCTTGAGCTTGCCAGGCAGGCACTTAGACCACCCAGCTGTCTTCTGGCCCTAATTAACCTGTTTATGGTCTGCATTTATGGTTTATGCCCAGATGTTCCCCCAGAGCCTCTTGCAGGCACAGGTGGGCTTTCCTTCAGAGATGGCTGAATCTAGAGTGAGGGATTAAGGGTGCATGATTGTTAAGTCAGTCCACTGATTGGTTTGGCATCACTTTAATCCTGGTTACCTAGATAGAGTACAAAAGAGACAGAAAGAAGCTGCTACGGGCCCTTGCTCTGCCCACCATGAACTGCTTCTCCTCTGCAATGCCTGTCTGCCATTCCGTCCTTCCTTGAAGTCAAACTGTTGTAGACTAAAATCTCTACAAACTATGAGCTAAGTAAACATTTCCTCGTTTAATTTTGGGTGTTGAGTGTTTTGTCTCAGAAATAAGAGAAAAGTAACTATCTCTTCTAGCCACCCATTCATACCCCTGCCTCTTTTTTTTAAAATTAATTTTATTGAGAAACAAATAGCCAAGTTTCAAAACAGGTTAGTAGGACAGTTACAATAATTAATACATTGCATATTGTTGTCTTCATAGTAGTTATTCATAGTACAAGATGCAGACATGATTTCCTGTCCAAATACTATTAGTACAAATCTTTCTTCTCACTGAATTAAGGGAAAGTACCTGTATATCTATCCTAACTATTTTGTATATACAGATACAAAATGGTCCTTCATTTATATCCCTTTTTTTGGTTTAGTTTTGTCCGAGATGGGTATATCCCCCTTCTTTTGTTCTGTTTTGTCAGAGATGGGTGTTCCACTGCTGTTAGAGAAGAAGTATTTGGAGAAGTCTTTAAAGGACCTTTTCATACTTGATGCCAGTTCAAATATTGTAGGTACTTGAATTCACCAAAATAACCCGATATAGTCCAATAGTCCATAATGGTAGTGAGTTATAGCAGAACTGGAAATTGTCAGAAGTTGTTGGCATTACTTTTTATACCTCGTGGTTATACTTTTCTGCTTTTTTTTTAACTTTTGTATTTTAGGGAGATCGGACTTATGGTGATTCTCCTATTTACAGCCTCCTAAGTACAAGAAGTATAGGCATGTGCCACCATGCCCAGTCTCAATCACTGTCTCAGTGTGCCCTGGGAACATGGCTGGCACAGCAAGCCTGGGGATTGAACCCCGGACCTTGTGCCTGCTTGCAGGCATTTTAATTTGCTGAGCTATTTGGCTCGCCCTTCTGCTGGATGATTAAGACCAAGTTAAAGGAAGACCTATATGACTAAAAATCATACCCCTGCCTCTTGAACTACAATATGCCCTTTCTGAAAAAAACAATTGCCACCAGAAGAACACTACCATCTTTTCACTGTGAGCAACTAGGTTACAAGCCAAATTCTGGAATCTGAATAGACAATCACTTTAAACCAGAAAGGGAAGGGGTTATTCTTTAGAATGAAAAACTGAATTCTATTACCAGGCAAAGGAATCCTGGCTAGGCAAAATGAAAAATGGTACAAGGGGCAAGATAGGCTTCAACCTCTTTCCTAAGGGCATTATTCCCATTGATGAACCTCATGATTTAATCATTTCCCAAAGGCCTCAACTCTTTTTTTTTTAAGGCCTCAACTCTTAATATGAACACATCGGATACTAGTGTTATGGTTTAGATCTAAAATGTTCCCCTAAGGTATCATTTATTCAGAGATGAAGCTGTTGGAAGGTGATTGGTTACTGGGATGCTACACTGATGAGCAGATTAATCCATTGATGAGTTCACAGATAAATGTGCTGTTGGGAGGTGGGTCACTAGGATGCTATTGGGAGGGAGAATTCATGTCCCCAGTTCCCCCCTTCCTCTCTGCTTCCTGGCCACTATCCAGTGACCAGCTTTCCTCGGTGACATCATTCTGCCATGCTGCTTATGCTTGGGACCCAGCCAACTGAACCCACTGAAATGATGAGACCACATAAACCTCTCCTCCTTTAAAGTTGCAGTAAAGTGCCCGGTATTCTGTGCCATGATGAGAAAGTCACAAATGAGGTTCAACATAAGGCTTTCGGGGAGACATCAACATTCAGACAATAGTATGTCATACATCCCAGAATTGTCACAATAGGAATGGGTCATTGGGTTCCATTTGGTACCCACTGCCAGCCTGAAGGCTTTCCGAATTTCCTCACGGAATCAACAAGTTACTTATAAGTTAATTTTGCTGTGTTGCAGAAAGTTTGCAATTATGAGATTGTTTTCCTTCTGCATTTTGTCTCTACAGAATGTTGACTTTTTTGCTTCTATGATTCACAGATACTAACTTCTGCTTCTGAGTCTTTACCAGAAATGAAGAATCACTGGGATGGTTGGGGTGGTTAAAAATGTACGATGTTAAAAATCTGGAAATTTTCTACTTAAAATTTTTAGTTTTAGGTTTCTGTATGCCCTTCCCAGTGAAAAGTTTTTTGTAGATTTAGCAGCAATTGTGATAACTTCATTTTAGAGATGATTAAAACACACTGGCCCCAGCTCCAGCTCCTCCCTCCTAAGAACACTTACATGCAGTTTGAAAGCTTTATAGAGCATCGGTAGAAGTAAGACCATGGTGCCTTCTAAGTCTAGGGCATTCTGGGAAATAAAAAATGGAAACTTCAGTGGGCTTTAGGCTATCAGTCACCTGACTCACACGGCGTCCATCTTTCCACAAATGTTCACTGAACACATACCATGAACACTGCAGCAGGGCACTGGGAAAATATGTTAAAGAGACAGCTCTGGAAGGCAGTACCTTGAGGATGCTGCAGGTCAGGAAGCATCTCAGGCAGAAGCAACAGAGTGAGCAGCCACAGCAGCACCAGCAGGCGTGGTTCTGTTTTTGACCCTTTCTGAGATGCAATTTGAAGAGGGGGCAACTAAGGAAGGTCCTGCATGTGTAGGTGGGAGTGATAAGACAGAAAAACGGGAAGTAAATGTGAATGTGGTGTTGTTTATAAATATAAGTGAGAGTGGTCTGACGAGGACATCAGACAAATATCTGTATATTCTATAACATACAGTGGGCTTCATAATAGCTAAATCTTGAAACCAGCCTATATGTCAGCCAACAGATGAACAGATAAATAAAATGTGGTATTTGCACACAGTGGACTACTACTCTGACATAAAGATACACTTGAGTCATTTGTAGAAAATATAGGCTACACCTTAAGGCCATATAGTTAAGTGAAATAAATCAGACATACGGCTTAAATATCTCATGGTTTCCCTATATGAGAAATCCAAATTATAACTGAAGAGCAAAAACAAAGATAAACAAGGAGGCAGACCATTCTCACATGGGAAGGAGATCAAGAAATAGAAGGGGGGGAAGGGGATGAAAAGGAATTAAGATGTGTATTGTCAGCTGTGGTGATAACTCGCTGCTGTTATAGACTATCCAACTACTAAATACAAATACTAAAAATCTTTAGACTATCATCAAAAATAAAAAGGTCTTCTACAGAGTTCTCCAGGTTCCAAACACAGATTCTCACTACAACAGAACACTCATCACTTACACAGCAACACAAAAAAGGAAGGTATGTTAGGAGCAGCTAAAGCCAGAAATTGATCCTGTGTGGGAGGGCAGGAATGTAAATATTGAAGGAATGTAAATACTTGTAAACTGTTAAGAATAAGAGTTTTATAAATGTGAATCTCATCTCTCCCCCCAAAGAGAAAGAAAATATATCAATTCACAGCCAGAACATGGTTCTAAGGGTAACATGTACCCCAAGCACAGCTGGACTCGGTTATGGAAGTAATGTCAACCAACCTGGTTTCTCTATGGCTATCACCTACCTTTTGTTGGCTCAATTTTTGGATAATATTACTGGCAAGATGAAGACAGCAACTATCTTCATGTCCTCCTAATTCAAGACCAGGGGCAAAGAGTACCTGCTTTATTCTCAAGGTCCCATAAAATGATTTGTTGCATCCCCTTGATCTCAATTAAGGTACACACATAATTATTTCTGGGTTAGTGTTCCAGAGGGTAGTAGTGATTTGATGTGGAAGGACTAGATCCAGGGTCCTGAGAAATAGGTGGGCTGGGTCGCATGAGGTAGTTAGCTGGGGAAACTGACACAGTATCAAGGACAAGGTTTATGGATTTGGAGCACTAAATGTTCACAGACTATCTCTAAGTATAACTCCTAGTAAAAAAAAAAAAAATCATGTCTTAGCTTTCGGTCTGTAGCCCCTAGCTCTCCCCAAGTCACTACTTGGGCTCCCCTTTTGGCACTAGTACAAGTGCCAGTTGGCCAGGTGTGGTGCACACACCTGTAATTCCAGCGCTTGGCAGGCTGAGGGAGGGGGATTGCTGTGAGCTAGAGACCAGTGTGAACTACACAGTGAGACCCTGTGTCAAGAAAACAAAAGGAAGGAAGGAGGGGAGAGAGAGAGAGAGAGAGAGAGAGAGAGAGAGAGAGAGAGAGAGATTAGGCCAACTTCAGGAACAGCTGTTATAGGCATTCCTCCGAAGCTGCTCTTCTCTCCACTTTCCCATGATCAGCAGTGTCCTCCACGTTCCTACAAGACCAGGAAGTGACAAATGCCCTGCAGCCCAGTTCTGCTTTTCCAAGTGCACAGCAAAGTGCTTAGTCATTGGGGCTGTTATTACCACCATTCCCAGCCACCAACCAGTTCTACTGGGCCACCTTAGTTTGAACACATCAAGATGTAGGAAAAGTGGTAACTTCTTGAGGAAGAACACAAGCAAGAGATCCCCCCACAAGGTCTGCCCCCAGCAATCCACTCCAGTGAGCCCCACTCAGCTATGAACATCCACGGACAAACACACTGATGAATACAGCATCCCGGTGACCCAATCACCTAGCCAGGAGTCTCTCGGTCTCATCAAGTGGAAGATTTAGATGAACTGGCAGAGGAGCACTGGGCCCAGCAACTCCAAAGATACTTGAAGTGGCAGTGGCAGATAGAAATGCTGTGTGGAGGCTGGGTTTTAGCACGCCAGTTAAGATGTGTTTAGATAAGCCCAGCACTCTGGCAGGCTGAGGCAGAAGGATCACAAGTTTCAATCAAGCCTGGGCAACTTGGTGACTACTTGAGACCTGATCTCAAAATAAAAAATAAAAGGGTTGGGATGTAGCTTAGGTTAATGGTTCAGATTCAATCTCCAGTACCAAAAGAGAAAAAAAAAAAAAAAAAAAAAAGCCCAAACAAGGTCTTCTGAAATTCCTTGAGTTTTGCTAAGCTTTCTGGCTGTGTAGGTTGTTATTTCTGTTGTTTTAAAAATCAAACTCAGGGCCAGGGAAATAGCTCAGTAGAATAAGCGCTTGCCTGGCAAGTGCACGTGTCTGAGTTCAATCCCCAGTTCGACATACACACACACACACACACAAAAAAAAAAAAAAAAAACCCACAGAAGCTTCAAACAAAAAAATCAAACTCAGGGGCCAACCAGATAGTTCAGTGCACTGCAGCGCCTGCTTGGGCAGAACACAGTGGCTGGGGATCGATCCCCAGTGTGCTGTGCAGGTCCCACTCCCAGGGCGCACTGACACGCATTTGAGAGTGGAGGTGGTGGCACATGCCTGTAATCCCAGTGCTTGGGAGGCTGAAAACAGGAGGCTCACTAGAGTCCAATCTGAGTAGTGAGACCTTGTCCTAAATACATTTTAAAAAAAAAAAATCAGAAAGTTTTCTTGATATGCTATTTCATCTTCTGGCTATTTTCATTACAAAAATATACTTTTCTGCCCAGGGTGTATCTTTTTTTGGCATGTCTTCATTGTTGAGAGATGTTATTCAGTTCCTTACTTATTTTTCTCATAATAACTTTGTACATGATTAGACTGTGATTTACTTCCTTTTTTTATTTAGATGAGGGGTGTGTGTGTGTGGGTGTGTGTATGCGTGTGTGTGTTTGTGTGTGTAAATGGAATTTAGGGTTTTACCCATGTGAAGCAGGTACTCTTCCACTGAGCTACTTCCCATCCCATTCTCCTACCCCCACCCCCACCTCCACTCCGACCCGCTGAGGAGATGAATATTTCTTAACTAGTAGGGAAAGGGGGCAGAGAAAGCTGGCCTAACCTTACAGGTTAGAGCTCCCCCTTCTGTTGTTTTCACACACTGATCCTTCTTTTCTTTAAGATTGAAATTTGTGGGCTGGCCAAATAGCTCAGCAGATTAAAGTGCCTGCAAGCAGGCTCAGGGACCTGGGTTCGATCCCCGGGCTGAGACGGCAGAAACTGGGCGTGGTGTGGGCGTGGTGTTGCGTGCCTGTAATCCCAGCTCTGGGGAAGCTGTAAACAGGCGGATCGGGCTGGAGAGATAGCTCAGTGGTCTAAGCACCTGCTTGACTGTAGACCCTTCCCTAAAATTAAAAAACAAAGAAAGATTGCAACTTGTGTTTTCTTTGCCCTTTCTGCCTAACCGGCTCAATTAGGATCCTACTTCCAGCAGGTTCTCCTTTAATGAGGACTTTATCCTGCAAGCACATTTTTGCCACCAGAATTGAGAGTTCCTTGAGCTCAGACTACTCCATTCATTCTGGTCTTACTTGGGTCTTGCAGTCTGCATTCTCTCCAGTTCTTCCTGTTGTTCTCACGTTGGCCTTAGGAGTATTTCTGAGTTTCAATGAAGAAATGAGAATTTTTTCCACTGTCAAGGCTATCAGAAGTCTTTCTGTATTTTCTCAACTCTTTACTGCATAGTTTTATTTATTGTTTTAAATTTTTTTATTTTATTTATTTATTTTTTTGCGGTACTAGGGATTGAACTCAGAACCCTGCACTTGCCAGGTAGGTGCTTATTCTACTGAGCTACCTCCCCAGCCCCTTCCTGCATAGTTTTATTATGGCTAGTTTACTATTGATTCCTGCCTATTCAAATTTCAGAGTTTGTAAGAATAACTTTTTAACTAGATTACTACTATTCTGTGTGGGGTTTTGGTTGGTTGGTTTTGGTGCCCTGTTCCCATTGTTTGACTTTACAAAGGCCTTCAGGAAATTGAAAAGCTTGGTACCAGTACCACTGTCCTCTTCCCAGAAAATAAAAAGAGGGAAACATAGATGAAAAATTTCCCTAAAGTTGTTTTCATACTTTAAATTTGAGAGAATGGTTTTGAGCACGAATATTAGAGTTACTCATTCTTAGCCTAACACCCCACTTCTGGTGTTTATTGTGTGATTTTGTACAGCTAATCTATCCTTAGTTACAGTTTTCTTAACTGTAAGGAAGACACTAACTATATTTAAGAACCAGGAAAGCCCACGTAGTTCAAGGATCAGAACTAACATTGTGACCAAACAAAAATGATGGCTTTGAATACCTAGTTCAGCTGTACCAGCGTGAATTGGCTGGATATCTGTAAAACAGAATTGTAATGATATAAATTGTAGTGTTGGAGTAATACCTGTAGTAAATATTTATAAAAAAAATTTGGTAAGGAGCCTATGACACAGCAAACACTTGACAAATGGTATTTTTATTATTGTTATTTACACAAGCTGTAATATATAATATATATTATATATAATTAATTATATATAATATATAATTAATATATTCTAGAAACATCCCATAGATACTCCCTCATTCCATCAGATGTAGTCAATGAGTACTGCAGTCTCTGAGCTTCATAACGCTTTTTATAGTTCCCAGGGTCTCACTTGATCACATTTGTTGGATTTAGTGCTAAGAAGAGGGGGTTGTAGCCAAAATGTCATAGCACAAGCAGTTTGTAGTGCCTGATCAGGGGGATATCTAGTGAGTATCAGTAGCAGGGGCCAATTGTACCTAAGGTTGTTATTATCAAAAGGAGCACACAAGGTCTTACGGAATTGGCTCTTTATCAAGTGGCACAGAAGTATTTTGACGTTTGGTAACTAGTAGAGCCAAACTGGCGTGTCCTGGTAGAAGTCAAGCTCTTCACATGAGCTTCATGTTGTTTGGAAGGATAAGATGCCTTTGTGGCTAGGAACTAAGCCCAACATGGATCCTCAGCTGATGTTCATTTGTTAATGGGTTACGTGAACAAAAACTAAAAAGAGAAGCTATAAGGGAGTAATGGATAACACTCTTATAGAAGGAGAAATGCTTACAGAGGAAGTGTCTACAAAAAATAAGAGATGAATGAGAATATTGGTGTTCTAAGATGGAGGAAATGATCAATGAATATGTGGTGGAAATTTTAGAATCAAGGATTTAATAGGTAGATAAAACCACTCACCTGCTGGTCACTGTTGGTTTATAAAACATTTACCACAAACATCTTCCAGAGTAGAAGGTATGAAGTCCTGGAAAGTTGGAATTTAAAGTCAATAGGTTTATAATAATCTTGGTATAAAGTATGGAGAATCTGACTACTAAATCAAGGAATTTATGAAATACTTTAAAAGCCTAAGGTAAAGATGCCACCAAGTTGTCTAAAAGTAACAGTGGTTGTGATGAAAGTTATGCTTCTACTGAAAAGACAAGAAACAGATTTCTGGTTTCCAGGGGTTCAGAGTGGCTGGGGACAGAAAAGACAGGAATTGACTGCGGCAATAAAGGGAGTAGCATCAGGAACCCTTGCAATTACACAGTTCTGTATCTTGACTGGAATGGTGGTATAGGAATCTAAGCAAGTGATAATATTGCATAGAATTGTGCATATAAAACTGACAAAAACAAAGTAGGGTATATGTGTTGTTTGAAAAGCAATTTTCTGGTTTTTTTTTTTTTTTTTTTTTTTTTTGTGGTACCGGGGATTGAACTCAGGACCCTGCACTTGCCAGGCAAGAGCTTATTCTACTGAGCTATCACCCTGGTTTTGATATTTTAGGATAATTATGCAAGATGTTACCACTGGAGAATACTGGGCAAAGTGTACACAGGGCCATTCTACACTTTGTTCAAATGTCCTGTGAACCCACAGCAATGTCAGAATTAAGTTACAAAAATATAGCATATGCGCAAATCTATATAAAGTTGATATAATTTTAAAAATTACCTACTTTTTTCCATAACTCTGTGCTTTCTCTCACAGTATTTCTTTGGTTGGTAATGTTCTTCACACTCAATATCTAAACCCTGTCTTTAAAATATATATCTTCCAGATAGTTGTGCCTAATTTATTACTTCCTGTTCTTCTGTTGAGCAGCTTGATACTGATACAGGGAGAAAAACAGATCTTGGGTGGGTGACCTCCAAATGATACAGGGAACCTCCAAATGACATAGGGAAAAATGATCTCCCTACCCGACCTGGACGAGTTTGTGTTCTCTAAAACCGAAGAATGAATTTTAGGAACAAACGGAGGTTATGAGCAGAACATATTCATTAAGGGAAAGAAAGCTCCTGTCCAAGAGAGGGAGGGGAGGGGGCCTGAGTGTGTTGTTCCCCCAGAAGCTATCTCTTCCAGGAACTTTTATAGTGTAAAACCATGTGGGGCTAAGGTGGAGAAAACGGGATCTTGCTTAGGTGGATGTAGGGTGGGACAAAACTATGGTCAACCAATGGGATTACAAGCACCATTGCTCAGGTAAAATTGATTAAGTCTGGGACCAAATGGGGAAGGGAGTCACCTAGCAAGGGGGCATGAAAGTAAAACAGGACCTGGTAGCCATCAGATAAGGGTTCTTTCTGGCTTTCTCAGCGTAATGATCAATCCGGGATGGTAATCTTTAGGGAGGTTAGCATTTGTTTGGTCTCTGGCTCGCAGCCCAAGCATCTGTCCCTCCCACAGTTGTAAAGTACTTTGTCTTCTGTGTTATCTCCTTTGAGGGCCTGACCCTGTCTGACTGCCTATAATATTTCTATCTAACTGGGCTGCCTGCAACAATATCACTTTAGTCTAACCAGAGTCTCCCTGAATGTGTTCTCTTTCTCTCATAAGTGGAGAGCTGTTGGTGGGGTGCACAAGGTGGAGTGAAGAACCCGTTACTGGATTGGCTGAAGAGCTGCTTCAGACATTGGGCTAGCTGAGAAAAGCTGTCTCATCCATGGCCAAGTCTTTTTTTTTTTTTTTTGGAGTGGTTAATGTCTAATGACTAATGTAGGGGCATAAAAGCCCACCCTGTTGCTTCATCTCAGGACATTTTAGAGAGGTCATCCTCTTGTCAGAACTTTCAGTGTGTGTAATGTCTGTAATGATGACTTTTCTTTCATTTCTGATATTATTAATTTGTTTTTCTCACTTCTTGATCCATCTTGTTAGCAGTTTCTAAATGTTCATTTGCCAATTTTGGTTTAATCTTTATTATTTCCTTCCTCCAACTTTTTTGTTTTGCCCTTCTTCTCCTAACTTGCTAATGTGGAAATATGGATCATAATTTATACCCTTATTCTTTTTTTTTTTGTGGAACTGGGGCTTGAACTCAGGCCCTTGAGCTTGCCAGGCAAGTGCTTATTCCACTGTGCCATCTCCTTGGCACCCCCCCCCACTTATTCTTTTTTCAATATAAGTGTTTGAGGTATAATTAACCTCATGTAGGTTTTCCACACATTTTCTCTTATTTATTTATTTATTTATTTATTCGTTTATTTATTCCTAATTCATTTCTTGTTGTTTTATTTCTCATTTGCAAAGTTGCCTATTGTTTGAGAATGTACTCTGTATGATCTCAATTTTCAAAAAACTTACAGAGACTTGTTTCAGAGCCTAGAATAGTTTTCCTTGGTGATCAAATCATGTACATTTGAAAAGAATATACATTCTATGGTTGTGCACAGTGCTCAATAAAACGCCAGTGAGCGAGGTATAGTGACACACACCTGTAATCCTAGCACTTGGGAGGTATATACAGGCTGGTCACAAATTTAAGTCTCATCTGCACAATTTATTTATATATTTATTTTATTATTATTTTTTCTTGAGACAGAATCTTGCTGTGGAGCCCAGGCTGCCTTTAAACTTGCATTGATCCTCCTGCCTCAGTCTCTGGAGTGTTGGCATTACAGGTGTGGCTGCCATGCCTGACTCTACTTTTGAATTGCAGGGGGCATGGGGCCCAAATCAGGGACTCTTCTAGAAGGTTGGCTGTGCATGCTGTGTATGCAAATAAGGGACGCAGATTTCCTCCTGGTGTTAGCTGCTCCCTGGGTACTGTCTGTTCTCAAATGCAACAGTATCCACTGAAGGGGCTGGAATGGGGAAGTTACCCAGCTAGGGCTGACTGCACTGGTGTTGGAGTGGAGGACAATGGTTTGATACCCTGGAGGATATTGAAGCAAACTGTTCCTGTCCATTAGGGTTCAAGGGGGAGCAAGGGAGGAGGACAGACAGTCACTGGCCAAATCACAACCTCTATAGCCAGAGCAGGGGCAGAAAAGAGAGACAGTCACTTTGGCTCATATCCTCACCAAGGTTTCGACCCCTTCATGCTCCAAGCTCCCTGTGGGAAGGAATGTGCTGCTGCAGGCACAAGATGCAGCTGGAGAAATGAGCTTAATACCATCCATCTCGCAAGGGCCTCCACAAATTGCAGTGGGTACCATTTCTCAGAAGGACATTCTAGTTACACGTGTCACAGTCTTGGACTGCTTTGGAATCTTAATGGCAATGGGTAGTGTTGTTAGAGAACATGTTGACCAAGCTGGACATGGTGGCACATTCCTCTGATCCCACTGTTCTTAGAGGCTTAGGCAGGAGGAGTGCAAGTTCCAGCCAAGCCTGGGCAGTCTAGTGAGTCAGTGAGACTCTATCTCAAAAAAGAAAAGAAGGAAAGAAGGAAGGAAAGAAAAAGAAGGAAGGAAAGAAAGAAAAAAGGAAAGAAGGAAGGAAAGAAAGAAAAAAGGAAAGAAGGAAGGAAGGAAGGAAGGAAGGAAGGAAGGAAGGAAGGAAGAAGGAAGAAGGAAGAAGGAAGGAAGAGAAATAAAGGGACTGGAGAAGTAACCCAGTGTGAAGGACTTGTGTTCAACCCCCAGTACCACCAAAAAAGCAAACAAAATCCACTGTGTCATTTAACATGATCAGACTGATTTTTTCCTTCCTTCCTTCCTTCTTTCTTTCTTTCTTTCTTTCTTTCTTTCTTTCTTTCTTTCTTTCTTTCTTTTGAGACAGAATCTTGCTGTGTAGTTCAGGCTGGCCTTGAACTTACTACAGTACTGCTTCAGCCTCTCAAGTGCTAGGATTACAGGCGTGCACTACCATGCTCTGCCAAAGGAGATTCTTTAAGGGAGATATTTCTTCCAGTGATTGACAATTACTCAGAAGCTTCCAATAAACTAAAAAGTCCTGATAAATCAATTTCTTTTTTTCATTTCTTTTCTTCTTCTTCTTCTTTTATTTTTTTGTGAAACTGGGGGTTGAACTCAAATCTTTGTGCTTGCCAGCGAAGTGCTTATTCTACTGAGCCATCTCCCCGGCCCTTGATAAATCAATTTCTAAATAATTCATTTTTCTAAATCTACAAATTAGGCTCTGCTTCCTGACTGCTGTGTCATCCTCCCTGTCTTAGATCCAGTAAGGGAACCAAAATTGCTACCACCTGGTGAAGAAAGAACAAAAATCTTTGCTCCGTCACTTTGGAAACCTTGTTTAACTTTCAAACTAGCAATGTCAAGAATTCCAAGTACTCCACCTCCAGCAGAAATGCTGAGCAGACCCATAGCTGAGAGCTGGCACAACACACACAAATCAGAGTAGTGAAATTGTCTTCTTACCTTTGTACCATCCATCACTTTAGCTTTTGCAGAGTAGAAATGGACAAAGACATTCTAAATTCAACCTTTTCATTTGGGACAATAAACTTGAAATGGTTCTTATAAGTATACCTAAAATGACTCAATGAAGAAAGCAAAGAATACCTGTCCCTATACCTGTTACTGGTCAACTGTCCAAAGAGTGAAGTTTGGGCATAACTTAAATTCTTCGTTCTGGATTTCAAAGGAAAGTACACCAATGATATGGAGGGTCAACAAGCTGATAGATTTGTACAAGGTAAAGCCTGGAGATTAAAAAAATTCATCTATAGAGATTTTTCTTTTAGATGAGGCCAGTGGGCTTCTCCCTGATGACAAGCTTACCTTCTTCAAGGTGAAAATGGCACAGGACATTGTTAACATTCCCAGCCAGAATGCCATGGTGAATGTGGTGAAGGGTCCTGAGTGCTGGTTGGCAGGTGAGCTAGGAGAGCTGTGGCACAATTTCCAGTTTACTGACTGCTACATGTGTGTGGCTGCCCAGGAATACTAGACTGACAAAATGATCATAGCAGCTGATTCTCCAGTTTTTAGTGTCATGTTTCAACATGGAGAAGAACAAAAGAACTAAGTTTCCAGAAATGTTAGGAGTAGAAATGGACAGCCATTTCTACTGGGGAGATGGCTCAGTAGAAATGGACTTCCAAAGTCTAGCCTTTGGAAGACTGAGGATCACCAAAACTTCAAGGCCAGCCTGGGCTTCAAGGCCAGCTTTATTTTGAACAGTAAAAACCCTGTTTAAAAATAAAATTGAGTTGAAATCGGTGATGTGTATGGGTCCTCAAGTTTGTAAGGAAATGATGTGCTTCATTTACACCAGGAAGGTGTGAGATCTCTACAGAATGGCAGATAATCTGCTGGTAGCTGCTGACAGCTATGCCCCAGAGCGCCTGAAGCTCATGTGCAAGGATGCCCTCTGCAGCAACCTCTCCGTGGAGAACACTGTAGAAATCCTCCTCATTGCTGACTTCCATAGCACAGATCAGTTGAAAACTCAGGCAGTAGATTTCATTGGCTATTATATTTCTGGTGTCTTGGTGATCTCTAGGTGGAAGTGTATGGAAGCATCACACCCTCATTTGGTGGCTGAAGTCCACCACTCTCTGGCTTGAGCTCAATGTCCTTTCCTGGGGTTCCCATACAAGTGCCTGAAGCAAGCTTAAAATCTTATCTGTGCTAAGACTCTCTTAATTTTCCCAAAGCCATAGCCATTATTGTTGGTGCTAAACACCAGGTAGACAAGAAAATCTGTGGAGCTTTCTCTCTGATGTGTGAAAAGACTGCACGGTCCCCCTGTAGGATCAATGGGACCCTCTCCATAAGGTCAGAAAAAGATACTGGTCTTTAGATGTCTGTAACATCCTGAGAATGTAATTTACAGGCTGCAGGGGACCACCCAGACTGCTTCAAAGCTAAGAACCCCTGAAGATGTGACCTTACTGTCTAGTATAGCACACAGTGGGGTACAGTTGTATAACCACGACTTAGCACAGGTAAACATGAATGTGCTAGTTACAGCACTATGTAAGAATGTAAGTATGAGATAACAACTGGTATAAGAATTATAGATAAAGACCCCGGTGGCTCTCTGCTCTTGTACTCTTGTGCTCTGTTCTGCTCCATGTTGAGTGATGTTGTTGTTGATGTCTTACACATGTGTGTTCTTTAAAAGATCCTTTCTTACCTTTTCACTAGCTGCACCAGCGTCTTCAAGATCTGAAATTCTGTCTTCACTTTCACTTAAATGGTTTTGCAAGCTTGTGATTGAGATTTTAAATTCCTCTATATCTCTATGACTCTGCTTCATGCGGTCTATTTCTTTCCTGTATTGCTCATTCAAGGAATCCGTCACTTTTCCAATCTCCCCTATTTTTTTTATCAATGTCTTCTTCAGAAGCAGTTATTAATTCTTTTACTGCAGTGTTCTTTTCATATTGGGTTTCCTCCCTATGTTTCTGTACTTGATTCTTTACTTCAGATGCTATGAGTTCCGAGAATTCTTTTCTTATTTCAGAAAATTCCGCTCTGAGTTCCTCTATAACTTTCTGCTGTTGCTTATTTACTATCAATGCTATTAATTCGTACATTTGATCTGAGCTAGTAGAAAAGAATTCTGCTCTGAGTTCCTCTATGACTTTCTGCTGTTGCTTATTTACTATCTACACTATTAATTCATACATTTGAGCTGAGCTACTGTCATCTGTACTTGTTCTGGATGGGCATTGGATTTCCTCCATATGTTTCTGCATTTGATTCTTTACTGCAGATGTTATTAATTCAGGGATTTCTTTTTTTATTTCTAATCTAAGTTCCTCTATACCTTTCTGCAGCTGTTTCTTTATTTCAGAAGCCGTTGATTCATTGCTTTCAGCTGTGTGATTTCCAATTTGTTCTGTGTTAGTGTCCTCTGCACTTGTTATGGGTGGGCTTGGGTTCTGAGATTGCATTTTGCTCCTTCTCGTTGTCATTTTGTGTAGCACTGTCTTCTGACCTTTGTTGTAGAGCTTTGGTGCAGTTATAATCTTAGCACATACTGAAGTTCAGGTGCAGATCTACAAAGTTTGGATTTATCCAGCTGTGTCTGGCTTGGGTCTGGCTGCTGTGCTCAGCTCCTTCCTGCTGCTGCCCTTGGGGGTGAACCTGTTGTGCCCTTCTGGCAAGATGTTCTGCTCCTGGACTAGCTGGGTGGTTCTGTCCCCTACCCTCTCTGCAGGGATTGCAGCTGCAGGATTTCACCCCAGGCCTGTATACCAGGCCTGAGATGAGTCTGGAGGAGACAAGGTGGAGTAGGGGGGAGAGGCAGCTCTCCCACACACTCACTGGGCCTGGGCTAGGACTGGATCTGAGGTTCCCGGCATGTGACAGAAATTCCTACTCTGTGGGAGGGGTGAGGGAGGTGCTGCAGAGTGGTGGGGGGCGTCCTAAGGTGGTGGAAGAGGGTCTCATCCACACTGCACCTGGACTGGGACTGGTAGGTCCTGCCGGCTCAGGGTAGCAGGAAGCTCTCCCACACACTCACAGGGCCTGGGCTAGGACTGGATCACACACGCATTCTTTAACTTTGGGACCTCACTGATGAAAATATACCTTGGGCCCCTTGAGCAGAATAACAGAAAGACAAAAGCAAAGGAAGAAACTATGCTCAGGGTGGGCTCAAATACTGTTACCAAAATAAGCCCTATTACTTAGTACTTAAGCCTAAACTCCTTCTCCCGAAGCCCAATACCCATAATTTTAACCTCCACCAAACAACAGGAAAAGGTGATAGGAGCAGAAGAAATCCAAGGGAAGGACCAGAGACAGCCATAGCCAGTAAGCTTCCAAGAGCTTATGTGGGAAAAGACTTAATAAAAAGCAGCTACAGAGAAGAATGGATGAGTATTTTGTCTTTGAACACTCCCTAGTTGACAAGTAGCTATCTAGTATCTCTCTTCCCCTTTTCCTCCACTTTTAAATAAATTATCCTCTCTTATCTTAAACTTGGCTTCTTTCATTCTTTATTAAAGCTGAGCTTATAATTACTGGGAACTGCATTTTCCAGCAAAGAAGCAGTTTACAGTCAATGTCTAGACACTGCACTGGAAGGTGTACACATGGCAGTTCTTAGCTCCAAGAACCTGGACTCATTTTGGCCCATTCCAGTGTAACACAAGTGGGCTGGTGGGGTAGCTCAGCAGTCTAATACACCCCTGCTTAGGCAAGCTTAGGCAAGCATATAGGGACCACAATTCAATCCCCAGCACCACAAGTCATGCCAGCTCTGCCCCCAGGGTGGGCTGAGCTGGTCACACACACACACACACACACACACACACACACACAATGTAACACAAGTATCAGAAGAGCTTTATGTCAGCACTTACTGCTCCCAAGGACAAACACACCCTTTTATACAGAACACATTCTTTTATCTTATGAAAAGTGAGTGAAGACAAAGCAGAAAGAAGTAGTTCTACCTGGAAGATGAGCATTTTGATGATTGTGCCTTTTGCAAAAATCTTTATTGGTATTGAAAATCGGAAAAAAAATTCATCCAGAATTCATATGTGTGGACAAGAACTATGGTTCTCTGTTTTTAGATATTGTGGAAAATGATTTTTGGCATTTTTGTCTGATTTTATTTTTCTTCCCATGCCCCCTCCCCTTTTTAAAAAAATAAGAACAAAAAAATGGAAATGTTATCATTGTTATGTGAAAAAGGTTGAAGCCCAGATTGCACAGATGTTATAACTGACCTGCCATCTATATAGGAGTCATCCTTGTTCCTTCTGATAAGCCCCTCCTTCCATAGGGGAGAAATTCCAAATCCTAATTATTTTTCTTTTTGAAAATATATAAATATTTAGTACTTTGTAAAGCAATGTACAAATTAAAATATACAGAGTTTGATCCCTAGCACAAACAAAACACAAAAACCCTGAGAAACTGAAATTCTTCTTGGTGAAAGAAATAGAACAGAGTGGCTGAGAGACTCCCAAGATCATGTACGGTCAGGAATAGCTTCTCCTCAAGAGTACAAGTATGTGTCACAATGTCTCAGTGGGCTCTTGCTTTCATAGAAATGGAAATTCAAACTAAAGCACAGATTTCCAGGAAGGAAAAAAGCTTTACCTGGAAAGCTAGAGGGAAGCCAAGAAAGAACTCTGGCTAGGTGGCTAGAGGGGGTGCGCTGTGAGGTGTAAGTCCAGACTGGCCCACTCTCAAGGGTGGAGACCAGCTTTCAAGGATTAGCGAGTGGGCTGGGGTCTGGTTGATCATTATCTCAGCCTGGTGTCATAGCTCTGGAATTTTTATAGATGACTGGAAAAGATTGTCTCTGGAAAAGATTGTCTCTGTCTATGGTTCTGGTCATGTGGGGCTTAAATGTTAACAGCAGAAGATAGTACTGAAGATACCACCTATTTGAAAGTTCATGCAGAAGAAGAAAATTATGGCCGAAGAGGAACAAGCATTTCTTGTGAATTTATAGTCCTTTTAAGCAAAGAAGCCACCAGCTGCACTTAGAAGGCCTACAGTGGCCTCACCAAGGACTGTAGGAGGCTCCTGTAAAACTCCAAACAGGTTCGTGTCATCCAGTGTTACATGTCATTCATCCTTGAGCAACAAGTGAAGGGATGCTGTTTCGTTTTTCAACAGTTCTCACAAACTAGCTTTCCAGGAGGCCCAGGTGTTGATAATAGTAGTCATAACAGAAGCAAGGAAGTTGAGGGAGCCACTCCCTTCCCTTCATTCAACTGTAAGTACAATACCACACAAATGATTTATGCATGTTTAAAGTTAGGAGGTTGTGTTGCCCGAGGTGCCATATCACTGACACCAGTGAAAGACAGGTACCAGGGGTTAGCGGTATCTGTCTCACCCTGAAAGTACTGGAAGCCTATGTTATCAGGGATTCCCCATCCTCCTTTTCCTTTTGCCCTTCTGCCTGTTTGGCTGCTCTGTCCTGTAACTGTCAATAAAGATAGCTATTTATTACTTACTGTGAAGTATATTGTCCGCAGTTCTTTCCTTGTTCTGCAGGAGAACCTGGACTATTTTGGGCCCATTTAATGGTAACAGCCCTGGGGGTGGGGGTGGAGGTGGAAGCTGCGGTTCACCACCATGTACCAGTCATGCCACAATCGTGGCTCACCAAGGCATTGGTGTGAGAAGAGAGTTACATGGGAAACAGTTCAAATTTCTCTGACAGCAGCTCCATGGAAGGAGGAGCTCTTCCGGTGTACCAAATAAAGACATTTATTCAGTTTTCTGAATACTGTACATTTGCCTCAGTCTTTTTATTCAAAAGTGAAGTTAAGGAGCTAGAGTGTTTTTTTTTTTTTCAGACCAACTACACTTATGTCTCTATCTGTGTATGTTTGTGTGTGCAGTTGTCCAGTTTTGTAAAAGAAGATACACAGAATAAAACTTATTTCACATTACATAGGACTATTACTTGCATTGCCATTATGTAGAAGAAAGTAACTTTTTTTTTTTTTTTTTTGCAGAACCGGGGATTGAACTCAGGCCCTTGCGCTTGCCAGGGAAGTGCTTATTCCACTGAGCCATCTCCCCGGCACCAGAAAGTAACTTTGGATTTTGAAAATCTCAAAATTTACAGAACTGATGTACAACCAACTAACAATATTTCAAAAACTATTTAAATCATAAAAAGATAAGAAGGGCAGAAAATATGTGTTTGGGGTATTATGCTGATATGAAAGTTGAATCTAATGTTAGTTATGGCTATTAAAACTATGAAAAAATTAGTAAGGTCTGCTAAAAAAAAGATAATATAATCAAGTGTCAAATTTTGCACACTGACATAATTGTTGAACCATACGTGGAAAATGCTCAGAACACTAAGAAAGTTTGATATACTATTCATTGTCTCTGTGGGTGAGCCTGTAAAATGTCATTAAAATGCAATTTAGGCATATTGACCAAGATGCTTCTTTAACTAGAGGCCAGGGCACTAAATATGCAAAAGGAATTGAGATTAAAATGCAGAAGTAGCAGCTTTTGGACTTGTACATATATGGGACTGCAATACTTTCTTTTTGTGACTTCCAATGACAATAAAACATTTTCTACACAAAAGGAAAATATCACATTTGTATAACACAGTGGGGCCTTTATCTCTTTGTAACATTAAGCAGTCAATTGCCAATGCCAGGTGAATGGATATTGGTCAGTGAATAACTATTTTGCTTTTACTGTTTAGTTTTGGCTAGGATGGTTATTTCTTTTTTTTAACTTTTTTTTTTTTTACTAATGTCTATTTTTCATACATATTGATCACATTCATTGTAGGGAGTGTAACTGTACATAATACATCTGAATTCTCTTTTCCCATTCACTCCCCTCTCTACCTTCTTTCCCCTCCCTATTTAGAAAAGCTTTGTTTTTGTTTTTTCCTTCCATTGTTTTTTTTTTCTTTCTACTGTCCCTCCCTTGTTTTGCTTCCAATTTGAATATATTCTTCCTACTGCCTAACATGTATCCTCCATTCTGCTTATTTACCTTTTCATTTCTCACACAAGAGATTGAGATATTTAAACTTGTGTGTCACACCTATAATATTCAAATGACGGAACTAAACAAAAAAGGGGATACAGATGAATGTCCATTTTGTATCTGTGTATTCAAAATGGTTAGAATAGACATATAGTTACATTCTCTTAATGGAGGGATTTGTTGTAATAGGGTTTGTAAATAGGACATAATGTCTGCATCTTGTACAGCAAATAACCACTAGGAAGAGAGTATGCAATGTGGTAATTATTGAAACTGTCCTACCAATTTGATTTGAAACTGTCTCATTGCTATTTGTTTCTCAATAAAATTATGGGGAAAAATAAAAAATATAAATAATAAAAAAATAAACTTGTGTGTCAGAATTATTTCACTTAAGATTATGGTATCAAGGGGTATCCATTTCCCTACAGATGACTTGCTTATCTACCTTCATTGCAGAGTAGTACTCCACTGTGTATAAATATCACATTTCCCTTATTGAATGCCTATTTCTTCATTTCCTTTCTTTCTTTTTCTATTTATTTATTTATTTATTTGTTGATTGATTGATTGCTACTAGGGATTGAACTCAGGACCTTGTGCTTGCCAAGCAGGTACTTACGCTGCTGAGTTATCTCCCAGGCCTTCTTCATTTCCTTTCATGTGAGAAACATTCAATGAGTCCTAATAGTTCAAGCACATCAAAATTTGATTAGTTTCTATTACTTTTTTCTTTCATATAAGAATCATTCTGCCTGGCTTGTTGACACAAACCTATAATTTTGGCTACTAGAGAGGCTGAGTCAGGGGAATCCCAAGTTTGAAGGTCAGCCTGGACAACTTAGCAAATTTCTCAAACTGAAATATAAAAAGGCCTGGGTTCAGCAGGGTTCAATCCCCAGCCCGCAGTTCCACAAAAAAGAAAAACAAAATCTATCACCACAACAAAACCAAGCTATTTTGAGGATTCAGATTTTAATAGTAGGCCTCTTTGATAATGTGCGCATTTAGCCAGTTAACTCAAATGTCATGGAATATATGTATGACAACCTAATTGTGAGATGTGAAAAGAACGTCTTGTCAAAGTTGTATAAAATGTATAATATGCCAATCATAAGATAGCAGTGATATGTCACCTTTATCCCTCTTAGAAAGTTGTGTGATCAAGAATTCCAAAACCACTACCTTAGGCTAAGCTTGATTAGTCTTGGACTTGTTGGAGGAAACGTACTTCGATTCAAGGCTGACTTTTTTTTTTTACTTTCTTTTTAATTTTTTATTCATTGTAATGAGAAAAAGGAGTAATGACACAGTTTCAAAACAGGTTAGTAGAACAGTTACAATAATTAATACATTGCATATTGTTTTCATAGTAGTTAGTCAGAGGACAAGATGCAGACATGATATCTTGTCTAAACAGTATTAGTACAAACCTTTTGTCTCATTGAACTAAGAGAAAGTAGCTGTATATCTATCCTATTTTGTATATACATACATATATTCACTAAAAAATGATCTTTTATTTATATCCCCATTTTTGTTTGTTTTGTCAGAGATGAGTGTTCCATTGCTGTTAGAGAAGCTGTATTTGGAGAAGTCTTTAAAGGACCTTTTTCAAGCCAACATTTTGGCCCTAGCCCTCCAAAGTCAATTAAGACTCAGGACATATGAGAACTTATACTGTAACGTCATGTAACTCAGTAGTGTCCCAAATTTTCTGATCAAGGAGATTATGGGGTCAAAGAGGAAAGTGATTGATGATGTAGAGTGTGCCTAAGGAGAGTCACATGGAGAAAAAACATTATCTCAGGCTTTCACAGAGAGCACATTGGCCAAGCAATGGCCATGACTCATCCACATGGCTGACACTGACAAAAGATCTACAATCTGAGGTACAGGATCTCAGGATAAATGCAGAGGGGATTTCACTGACCTTATCAGACCCAAAAGCTACAACTCTTGTTGCATAGGTCCTGCTTTACCCTGGTCTTAACTATCCAGCAGAAAAGTATAAAAACGAAGTATAAGTAAAGCCATGCTGTTATGTTGAGCTTTAGGGGACTCAGGTCAACAATTTTTGACATTGCCAGTCAAGCGGAAGACCCAATACTCTTATGGACTACTGGACTCTTTTATAATATTTTGCTGAATTTACACACCTATAATATTCAAATAACGGAACATAAAAAAGCGATACAGATGAATGTTCATTTTGTATTTGTGTATTCAAAGTGGTTAGGATGGATATATAGTTACATTCTCTTAATGAATAGAGGGTTTTGTTCTAATTTTGTTTGTAAATAGGATATCAAGTCCGCATCTTGTACAGCAATTAACCACTAGGAAGAATACATGCAGTGTGTTAATTATTGAAACTGTCCTGCCAATTTGGTTTGAAACGGTCTCATTGCTATTTGTTTCTCAATAAAATTATGGAAAAAAATAACCCTAAAAAAAAATAAAATAAAGGACCTTTTTCATACTTGATGCCAGTTTGAATATTGTAGGTACTTGTATTCAGCAAAATAGCCCAATATGGTCCAATAGCCCATAACAGTAGTGCGTTACCAGCACAACTGGAAATTGTCAGAAGTTGTTGACTTGAGCCTTTTACAGCTCAGCATATTGATATGGCATTACTTTTTACATCTCACGGTTATACTTTTCTGCTGGAAGGTAAAGCAAGACCTATATAACTAAAAATGTAACTTTTTTATCTGACAAAGTCAGTCAAATCCCCTCGGGATTTACCCTGAAACCATGTACAGCACCTTGTAGATCTTTTATCAGTGTCACCAAGGCTGACTTTTAAACCGTGAATGATGACAGCGGAATGATCACGATGAAAATAACAGTTACCATTTATTGCACACTTGGCTGCAGCTGCATTAAAAGTGCGACGGTAGCGAAGGGGAATAGGAAAAGAAAAACAAAAACACAAAGAAGGTATGGACTGGAGGAGTTAAAACACAAAGATAGTAGGGACTGCAAAGTCACAGCTACAGCACCCAGGGAACCTGAGTCCCACACCAGTCAGCCTACAGACACCCTCTGGCTTTGAGACCCGGAGGTCCGTCCCGACAGCCCTTTCGGCGTCACCGCTCTAGCACCTAGAGCGGTGACGCCGGAAGTCTCGAATGCTCTCGCGGACGCGCGGCCTGTGCCGCCCACTCCTTACCCTGCAGGAGTCCAGAAGCTCTCCGGGGTTTTGTCCTCACATAGCGCACAGGTTAGCCTTCCCCAGCAGCGGGATTTTGAGTCTCCCCCAGAGGTCGCCTTCCAGCAGCGAGCGTGACGCGGGGGGACCACCGGGGCCTGGTGTTTGCCGGAAGGAGTGTGGAGGCTCGGTGGCCTTAGCGCGCGAGGCGTGGACAGCAGCCGAGGAGCAGAGGGCGCAGGCGATTGTCAGTGCGGGTGGCGGTCATATGGTGCCTGTAGAGCGCTGTGTGTGATCTCAAGTAACTTTATGGTGCTTTAAAAATACCAACTTGACTGACATATCGGTCACATAGAGTCCATACATTTAGAATGCACATTAAGTTCTAGTACGTCGTTGATTCGACCAACACAATTTTAGAACACTTTCATCATCCCCAAAAGGAAAGCTTGTACCAAATTTACCAATCTTCTGATTTTCCTACCCTCCTCCTTCCCATATTAAGCCTTAAACAACTATGTGTAATATAGTATTTATGTACTGTATGTTATATAATTTGCCTGACATGGGTAATTCATATGAATGAAATCATACAATATATGATCTTCAACGGGCGTTGTCCACCTTAACATTCATGCTCATCCCTTGTATCAGTGCTTTTTTTCCGTTTTATTGCTGGAAAATATTTTGTGTAGGGATGTACCACTGTCTTCTGATCATTGGTGGGCTTTTGGGTTGTTTTTACGTTTTGGCTATTACTATGCTGTGAATATTCGTGTGCTAGTTTTTGTTTGAACATGACATTTTTGTTTCTTTTGGTTATATGGCTAGAGGTGGACTTGCTGGGTCACGTGATCACTCCGTGTTTAGTGCTTGAGAACTGCCAGGCATTTTTAAAGTGGTTACATCATTTTACATTGACTCCAGCATTTATTAGGATCCTCATGTTTTCATTCCTAGCCAACATCTGTCACTGTCTGTCTTTTTGGTTCAATTAAGTCATTGTTTGGAACTAAAGTATGTCTCACTGAGATTTTGATTGCATTTGTATTGCATGTATTTATTCCCCATTTATATATCTTCTTTGGAATACTGTATATTCAGATCCTTTGCCCATTTTTAAATTTGAATTTTTTTATTACTGGAGGGTGCAAGAATTCTGCATATAGTTCAGATACAAGTCACTTATATACATGACAGTCTTTCAGATTGTGTTCTAGTCCCTTAAAATGGAAAAGATGTGTTAGTTTTTACTCTTCCTCATTATAGGTGTGGGTGGAATTTAGAGTGATATCTCCCTACAACTTTTATGTGGAAGGCTCAGTCCCAGAACAAAATTCTATGAAGATTCAGGGGAACACTGTTCACCTAATTTGTCCCTTCTTTGTTGATTGTCTTTTCTTACTGAATAGTAGATAGTCACCCATTGATTGAGTGTTAGGCATATGGCGTATGTTTTTAGTTTACTTGCCTGTTGGCTTTATTTAATGTCTTTTCACTTTTTGATGTTTCACCTATTTGTGTAGCCTGGTTGTTCATCTCTAACTTTAAAAAGGCTTTTGTGTGATAGCTAGGGATATTAGTTTTAAATTATAAGAATAGCAGAAACTGACATAGCAGTTCCCTGGGTGTAAGTCTCTGATAATTATTTGTAACCTAAAAGTATTCATTGTTTCAGACATTGATGCCTTTCTCCTTGAAAAATGCACTATAGTCTGCTTCAGTTTTGTTCATTTGATTTTTTGTTTCAAGCAGGCTCCAAGAAGTTATTTTGTTTTTCATGTTTAATATACTGGATTAGATGTGTTGGATAATTGATCACTATTTAAAAAAATCTTATTTAATTATTTTTGTGGTACAGGGTTTGGCTATGTGGCTCAGTCTCGTAGTTATCCTCCAGTCTCAGCCTCTCCAGTGCTGGGATTACAGGCATGCGCCACCATGCTCAGTTTCCTTAGCCAGCATGGTACACCTGGGATTCCAGGGCTGGCTTGGCATGTGGTACCAGGAATTGAATCTGGTCCTTGCACTTACCAGGCAGGTGCTTAGACCACTGAGGTATTGCCCTGGTCCCAGTTACCATTTTTTAAGCCCTTATATTATGTCAGCTGACATTTACTTGAAGATTTAATGTGTGCAGAGCTTAAATGTTATTATTACTGTGCCTTGTTATTTGGGATATGCAGTTTAATAAAAGTGTTAACTTTGTTTTAATGTTTGTTTCTCTCACTTGATTAGTGGGAGTAGGAATTCTGAAAATCTGAAGAAAGCTATATATACCATATCTCAAGGAAAATTGGTGTAATGTCCAGGATTTCATTTTATTCTTGGTTAAGACTCTGTTTCCACTTTAGTGGTTTTTTTAATATTATTATTATTAATTGTGTTGAGCTAGTAGAGGTTATTGTAACCATTTTTAAGTGTGCAGTTTGGTTGCTTTAAGTTCATTACAGTGTTATGTGACCATCCATCACCAGAATTCTTTTAATTTTCTTAAACTGGAACTCTCTTCTTCCCTCTTTTCAGCCCTTAGTAATTGCTGTTCTCTTTTCTGTCTCTATAAATTTGACTAATCTAGGTATCGCCTGTAAGTGGAATCATGAAGTTTTGTCCTTTTGTGTCTGGGCTACTTCATTTAGCGTAAGGACTTCAAAGTTCATTTATGCGGTAGCATGTGTCGACATTCTTTCATTTTAAAAGTTGAGCAATACTCCATTGTAGTATATACCACATTTTGTGTGTCCTCTTACTAGTGGAGAGATGCTTGGATTATTATCTTCTTTTGACTCTTGTGACCAGTTCTATGAACATTGGTATAAAATACACAAGTTCCTGCTTTTAGTTCTTTTAGATATATAGCTAAAAGTAGAATTGCTAGATCATAGGGAATTCTTCTAATTTTGGGGGGAATTGCCCATATGGTTTAATTTTTTTGTATTTACATAAAATATATTTAAGTAAATCATATAACTTTGGCATGTATCATCACTTTTTCTTTTCTAAATATATAAATTCAAAGAGCCATTTTCTAGCTGAAGGGAGACCTTTGGGCTTTCAGATTATTAGAATTCAGATGAAAAGATTTACCTGGATAGTTTTCTCAAAACCTAAATGTCTTTATAATCCAGGTTCTTGTTTTTTTTCTCTTAATGTGTTCTGTGTTTTTGGTTTTCTTTCCTTTTTTATTTTTTTGTGTACCACTTACCTATTAGACTCTAAAATGGAGGCAACTTTGTGAATGTGTATATTTGGTTCTGTGTGGGCAACCCAAAGGTCTGTGGATTGCTGTACCTATTGGACTCTGTGTTAGTTACTTTGATATGCTGAAACTACTGCTCCTTTTTTTTTTTTTTTTTTCCGGAACTGGGGATTGAACTCAGATCCTTGTGCTTGCCGGGGAAGCGCTTATTCTACTGAGCCATCTCCCCAGCCCCTACTACTGCTCCTTCTTACAGCCAGGTTTACCTTCCCCAATACAGAGGTAGCCATGTCATTAAATAATCAAGTGGGAAACAAATGTTATTGAATTTTATAATTGTATCTGTCCCAACTATTCTATTATTAGAACTGTTAAATTGTGGGTACTGGGTTCCCTGTGTGTAGGTATGCCTTCCTGTATTTATCAAAAAATGTAGAAAAGCAGAGAGGATGTGGCTCAAGCAGAATTTAGAAGAACAAGATCCTGTTGTTTGCCATGTACTGGGAACCAACTAAGTTCTAAACAACAGTTTTTTTTTCCCACCCTCTTAATCCCCACTCCCTCTACTTGCCACATCTCTTAAAAGCTCCCAGTCACTGTTTCAGGCCATGTAAATTATAAACAGCAAGTATGTTAGTGGAGATGGGAGGAACAAATATGTTAATGACTTAAGCTCTCTGGGTCTGTTTGTCATCTGGATTCTCACTTGTTAATTTTTCTTAGGCTCTTGGGGCTTGTGACACTTTGTGACATTTGTCATTGACCAGTACATAGTCAAGGTCCCAAGATGGATCTGAATGCTTTGAACCTCTTAGAAATTTGATGTCACATAGATTCTTGTGTGAGTTCTTCCACACCCAGCAAATACTGAGATTATGTAAGTGTTAAGCACCATCTTTGCCGGATTGTGCCCCAGCTTTTTTTTTTTTTTCTGTATTTTTAGGGAAGGGTCTATAGGGTGTTCAGGGTCTCACTACTAGATCAGAGTCATAGTGATCTGCCTGTTTACAGCCTCCCAAGAGCTGGGATTACAGGCATGCATCACTATGCCCAGTCTCAGTTGATCTCAGCGTGGCCTGGGGGTAGGGCTGGCATGGCAGTGCCCCCAGCTTTGAGGAAGACAAAACACAATAGGACAACAAAGACCTTTTTATGAAACATTCCTGTACTAGATATAAAGTGATCAAATTTTTATATACCTTGGGATCCTTTTGAAATCCTTTTATGTCCCTATTTAAAATCATAGCACAGACCAGCCAGATAACTTAGTGTACTAAAACATCTGTTTAGGCAGAGCACAGTGGCCAAGCAACCTGGGTGTGTGGTGCCGGCCCTGCCCCCAGAGCACTGAGATGGCGATTGAGGCGTGCCTGTAATCCCAGTGCTTGGGAAGCTGAAAACAGGAGAATCACTACGAGTCCAATCAGTATAGTGAGACCCTGTAGACCCTGTACTAAATATTTAAAAAAAAAAATCATAGTATGATCTTTCTGATTTGTTTGGGCATCCAGTCTTTGAGTTACAAGTAGCAAAACTGTTAAATTTATTTTTCTAGTACTGAAGAGTGAACCTAGGGGCATTGTACCATTGAGTAATAGTCTCAGCCCAATTGATTGATTGATTGATTGATTGATTGATTGACAGGGTCTTGAGAAGTTGCCCAGGTTGGCTTCAAGATTGCAGTCCTCCTGCCTCAGCCTCTGAACTAACTGGGATTACAGGTATGTGCCACTATACCCTTAAAACTGTTGAGTAACTTAAAAATAAATACTTTCATTCTGTAAACCTATGGCATGAAGTATTTTCTTTTAAGTTTATCTGTCTTTCTAAACATCATACAGTAAAACTTGTTCCCTTTGGTGTAAGGCACTGAGGGTTGTAACTCTTGCATAGAGAGTAGAGTCCCCTGCAGTCAGGATACAGAAAGTTGTCACTTTTCAAAAACTCCCTGGTGCTCTTTGTGTTCACATCTTCTCTTCATCCTAGTAATTAAAATGAAAAAGTAAATATGCCTTTTATTTTCTAAATAAATAAGGTATTTATGCTTTTTATTTTGGGAAATAGCAAAGGTGCATCCCTATCTTTTCTCTTTCCTATGGTTTTATCTGAGTGTGGTGGTCTACTAAGGATGAGATCAAGAGCATTTACATTCTTTTTTCCTAGAAACTCATACAGATGATTGGGATAAAAATATGCTAGTGATATCTCCCAGCAGGCAGCAGTGTTTGCTATTGTATGCTATCGGTGAAGGCTGGCTGTGTCAGCTGGAAAATGATTGCTGATTTTTTTTTTCTTTAATGTATTTAGTACAGGGTCTCACTACACAGATTAGACTCATAGTGATCCTCCAGTTTTCAGCCTCCGAAGCACTGGGATTACAGGCACATCCCACCATGCCCAGTCTTGATTGCTGTTTTTACTTCAAAAAATTAAGATACTTAAGCAGGAACTGGCATTTAACTCTGTTCTTACAGTGTTGCTAGCAAAACATTCTGTAACTAAAAAGTATTCCTTTATACATTTGTGTGTGAGGGCTTGAGGTTGTTTTGTATTGTTTTTGTCTTTTCAAGACAGGGTCTGGCTGTGTATTTCAGGCTGGCCTTGAAACTCACTTTGTAGCCCAGGCTGTCCTGGAACTCCCAGTAATCTTCCTGCCTCTGCCTCCTGAATGCTTGTGCTTGTTTTTGCATGGTTTTAAATGTTTGCAGAGTTAACTCTTTCTGTAGAGTTAATCACTGTGGTAAAAAGAACTCATTTTAGGATAAATGTGTGAGTCACAGAATTTGATCAGATGTTTTTTGCTTCAAATGTTGTGTATATCAGTCTTTTCTACCACATCTTCTGTAGCATCTCTGGCAACGTTAATCAGCAAATGAGATGCTTGTCCACTTAGCTGCCAGTGTCCTAAGTTAGAACTTTAATGAGAATTTGGTGAGAAGTGTGTTAGAGTGGAGCTTGTGAGACATTCACACGTACATGACTTCTAGGTTTTAAAGTGACCCATCCAGAAAAGAGATTACCTTTACAATACAGTGTAAGCAACTTAAGTCTGGCAACAGATACTTCCCCAGGGATTGGGATTTCATTTCCAATCGTGCATATGAGTTTTCTGGGGACATCTTTAAGACCTTTCAACATTTTCTTGATTCTACCTCCTAAACGTTCTCATGTGGTCACTTCCTGGCCATTTGTGTCATTGTCTCCAAACTACCATTACTTTTCACGTGGATACTGCTTGCTTCTTAGTTGTTATGCTAAGAGGTGTTATTCTCTTTTTCACATAACAACCATTTCAAAATATGTAACATCCAAAATATGTGATACCACTTTTTTGCTTGAAATTCTCTTATTACTTATCATTATACTTAGAAAAAACCTCAGATATTTCATTTGACCCACAACATTCCTCCATCCCCACTACTGGCCTCTGCTTATTACTACCATTTTTTTGGTGCCACTTTCCTCCTTTTTACTGTGCTCTAACCACTGTGGTATCCTTTGTCCCGTTATTGGAACGGATGAGAAGAATAGGTGTAGGGAGACATGTTTGTAAGCCAACATACATTTCAAGTTCTAAAAATGCTTATTAGTATTAGAACAAAAGTATGTTCATAGGGATTTTTGAATAGCCCTAGACAAAAGACCTTGAAGCTCCCAGTCATCTACCTCAACCTCAAGTTCACTTGTAAGGTCTTTTAGTCTTCCAATCTTAAGGATTGTCAGTTACTGTATTTGAGGAATGTACCTTGATAACATACCTATAATAGGCCCCTTCATTAAGAAAATTTAGGGGCTGGCAAGATAGCTCAGTGGACTAAAGTGCCTGCTTAGGCAAGCGCAGGGACTGCAGTTCAATTGCCAGCACCACATGCCAAGCCAGCCCAGCTACCAGGGCTGAGCCATCCACAGAGTCTGGGCCTAGTGGTGTACTTGCTGGGGAGGCTGAAAACCGGATCACTATGAGTCTGAGCTGTGCAGTAAGACCCTGTAAACCAAATACGTTTAAAAAAAAAAAGAAAGAAAAAAGAAAGTTTAGTATACTGGGTTTGGGAAGGGGAAATGACAAAGAGATAATTCTGCAGTGAAAGAAAAAAGTGACAAATAAAGGATCCTGAATCCGAGTGGATTTATATTTCTCTACAGCAACCTCGAGATAACTATAGCCCAATCAATGCCTTTAAAATTCTGAAGGTAATTTTAAATTTACAATTATACAGTCTACCATATATATATATATATATATATATATTCTTTAGTAATTCATTGTATTAATAAATGTCTGCAAGCTAATGGCCACCATTTTGAGCACCTCTTGTTAATAGTAGCATTGAAAGTTACTTGTATTAATTTGATAATATCGTGATAAATTTAGTAGTAAAATATTTATACAAGGTTTTTTTTTTTTTTCCTGATGTACACATTTTTTTTTTTTTTCCAGGCTTTGTATTTTAGCCAAATTATGTCAGTTAGAATTAGGTATTTTTAGCTGGGTGTGGTGGTGCATGTCTGTAATCACAGCACTCAAAAGGTTGGGGCAGGTGGATTGCTGTGAGTTCAAGGCCAACTTGGGCTACATAGTTTAAGCCTAGCCTCTACTACATAGCAAGATCCTGTCTCAAAAGCAAAACAAAACAAAAACACCAGAATTAAGTATTTTCATGCATGCAAAATATCAAAACATTATCTTCCCTATTTTCTTTGATTGATTGATTGATTGAGATGGGGTCTTGCTATGTAATTTAGGCTGGTCTTGAAATTATTGTGTATCCAGGCTGTCTTGAATACATGGTGATCCTTCCACCATAGTCTCCTGAGTGCTGGATTAGAGGCTTGTACTGCCATGGCTATGGCTGACTTCCATTCCTCATTATTAAAAGCAATTGGAGAGTGAGAAACACCAAGTAGAAAGTAAGCTAAAAAAAGAGGGAGACGTGGGATACAGGAAACAAGAGCTCCAATTCAGGAGAGAGATGAGGGAATGGCCAGAAGGTTGCCAGGATGCCTGCTGTGCATCTGTCTGATGAAGGTGGCAGCTACTCCAGATTAGAGGGCTGAGTCAAGGCATAGACATGTTGAAAGCAGTATATCTGAGCTGCTTCCTGTCCTGTCTTTAACCAGAGGATAGAATTCCCTGGTGAGCCTGTCCTTGTGGGTAGCCATAGTGGATTTTCAAATACAAAATGCTTGTTAGTAGCCTGTTCTTCTGCCTGTTACCCTACTGTTCATTCCATAGCACCATTCTGCAGTGGCCTTCTCTGCAGGCTGATTGGTTGTGTTTTCCAAGACTCATGCCTTTGCTAACATTTCAAGAAAAGAAATGCTGAAGTTGGGTAGTCAAAGAAGCTTTGTTCAGGTTTTGTCCTATACTTGTCTACCCTATCTTCACTTATAAGGCTGTCTCAGTTACTCTTCTTTTGTTGTTGGGACAAATACCCAAAACACTGAAGGAAGGAAGGAAGGAAAGATTTAGCTCACAGTCAGTGGAAGTTTCAGTCTGTACTCAGCTGGTTCCAAGGCAGAATGGCAAGTGGCAGAGAACAACCATTCATGGCAGTGGCAAAGAGCAGAAAGCAAAAGAAGTGGCAGCAGCTCTGGCAGCTAGCTGGCCTCTCTCTCCTCCTTTCATTGTAATGCAGAGTATCTGCCCCAGGGCTCTCACACCCATAATCTCAGCAGTAGATCAAGAATCAATCACAAACTCCAGAAGCCACCCCATGACTGCTTGAGGCTTTAGAGGGACAAGGAGACACAAACCATAACAAAGGGTATGACTGACTTTGTGTG
>NW_004524607.1:1372308-1422473 GCF_000260255.1 Octodon degus
CTCAGGCCCTTGTACTTGGCAGGCAAGTGCTTATTCTACTGAGCCATCTTCCTGGCCCCACATATATTGTGAATGCTAGAGGTAAAATTAATAAATAAAGCAAAAAATTATTAATGTAGAAATCAACATAATGTGAGCAGAGGGAAGGTGAGGGAATCAGGGAGACTCTAAGGTTCTAGTAAATGTGTTTAAACAGGGTGGATGCATAGACTTGATTGTATTAGTTCTTCCTATTTACATGTACATTTTATGTGGTCTTATATGTGTTTGATACATATAAAAATACAAACTCTTTAAAAAGGTTTTTAGGCCTTAGTCTTAGACCCAGTGAATCAGAAACTTTATAAATAGTGCCCAGGAATCCACATTTAAATCTTACTCTTTGATAACGCTAGTTGATCATTCTCATTAAATGTGTTACCCAGTGTCAGTGATGTGATGTGATGAGCACACAATGAAGTGGGAACATTTGACCCTACATGTAGTTATCCTGCTCTCTGTTATGTGAGGAATTTGATTTTTTTGTGCTGAATATATATCATAGTGGTCCTTTTTTATGAACCTGTAATGCCTCATTTCATTTTTTTGGAAAAAACAAACTAATATTTCTACTATCACTGCATTGAGGCTGTAAAAAGTGTGTGGTGATATTGCAAGTTCTCTAACATATACTAAAGGTCTGACATCCTCTCTAAAAATAATTTAAGAGCAATCCAACAAATGCAGTATTGTTTTAAAAAGTGACTCTCCAGGCAGTAATGTGATGAGCATACAATGAAGTGGGAACTTTTGACCCTACATGTAGTTATCCTGCTCTCTGTTATGTGAGGTGATCACATGATTTAACTGCATTTAATCAAATTGAAACCCTGGCGGCTGCCTGGCTATTATTTTAATACCACTTGTAAATTCTGTGGTGGAAAATCATGCGTTTCAGCTTGGTTGTCAAACAAATATGGATAGTAGAAGTTTGCTAATGTGTAAAGGACTTAGCCCCGGGAGTTTCAGGGACGGTCTTAAATTCAGTCGTTTCTGACTTTGGACAAAGTATTTTTAAGGCAGAAATGCTGACCTAACTGCAGCCACTTTTGTCCATTGTAGCTACCACCTTTTTGTTTTGTGCCACTGAACTTTGCTAAGCTGCAAGATTCAGTGTTAACCTGAAATTTCTGTAAATCTTCTAAAACCAACTTTGTTATGTGTAGCTGTGCTTGCCACAAGCTACCCAGTGAATGTACCATGTCCTTCAGTTATGCTTATCTTAGCTTCTCTAACTTCCTGCTTGCTGCTGTACAAAAGAGAGAGAGATTTTGTAATTGGGGCCCATACCTTGAAGATTACTCCTCTGGGTCTGCTGGCATTAAATAAAGTTTCCTTTTTAATTTCTGAGCTCCTGGCTGCTGTGGACTCAGTTTTCCCACAACAGTTTAACCTTTCCAATTTTTTTTCCCTTTTGTAATTTGGGCAAGCAATAATACTTGTTGAAGTTGTGAGGATAAAGTTAGGTAGTTTATGTTAAGCACTTCTCATACTGCTTAGTTGTTAAAGAAATATAGTTCCTAGTTATGAGCATCCTTTGCTCAAGCCAGATGTCTGGGAACTAGTCATGATTTTTTCTCTTTTACCTGTAAACCTCTGTCATTTTCATCTTCTGAGAGCTCTAGAATGGCAAATGACATGACTTGGTGTTTTATAATAATTGAGCTTTTCACCAGGCAGTAACTAGATCAATCTGTTAGTAAAGCAGAAAAAACACTTGCTCCTAGACAGGAGTCCCACCTCTCCTCTCCAGCATCCCTCTTCCTGGCCTTCAATAAGCCTTTTATTCTCTGATAAGTTTCTATGTTTCCTGAACTGATGTAACCTCTTGTCCCTGTCTCAACTGTATGCTAAGCAGGTGGAATTCAGTGTAACTTTCTTGGCCAGTCATGTGACCTGTAATTTATCTTAGTTATAGGCTAAGAAGGTGAAATTCAGTTCAACTTTCTGTCAAGTCAAATAATGGCAAATGCTTTCTTCCTGTACCCCCTACTTGGTGATAAATCCTATAAAAATCCTGCTCGCAGAGAGTTAGGGGCTTGGCTGTTTGATGAAGGGTCTCAGCCAAGCCCACTACCATGAATAAAGTTGAACGACTACCTTCCTCCAAAAACCCTGTGTGCTGCTCTGTTTGTTGGTCTTGTTCTGTTGCAACATTTATGGGAAGCTGTAAACACCTAAGAGCTATAAATACTTTTTCAGTGAGCTATCACTACTGAAACATTTTGGTTTCCTGGACTGGAAAGCCAGCTGCACTGACCACTTAGGTCACTGGTTGAAGCCCTTGCAAAGGGAGCTGGGACTGTGCTAGTCTCCTGATGGGAAGGCCTGCCCTTAGAGATTTCTCAGATTCCTCTCTGAGGACTGGAGATGAATTCCTATGCTTGTCACTTGAGGCTCTCTGGACTCAGAAGTGGGGAGGATGTTTGTCTGATCTGGTGTCATTACAGAATAAGCTAAGACCCCTCAGGAGCACCCCAAATCAGTTCTGTTCTACTCAATTCCAGTGGAGGAAGGACTGATCATCCTTCATTAGTCAGGATTCCTTGAGAGGGAATGTTTAACATCTGAATGTCTGCTAAATGTTTGTGTGAAGGATAGTGAAAACAGTAGGCTGTTCTGTCTATGCTCCAAGGCAAAGGGCCCCTCCAGGACCCCAGAGCTAATGGCATTTCAATGGGTTAGATTTCTGCAGTTCTGTGGTTGCATAGTATAACCAAGAGACAATTCAACCTCTATAGTGGAGGATGTGACCAGGCCTGGGAATATGGGTGCACCTTATGCCAAGATGTACCCATGTCCCTATGAGGGGAGCAGCCAGAACTGACAAGTGCCTGATCTTTCTCAGAGGTGCACCCACCCTTTGTCTGTTGTGCCATTGTTCAAGGGCACACTATACATACATAGGCAAAAAGAAAATTCGATGCAAGCCAAAGTGAGTCCACAGTCCTTGATTGCTTGGTAAAAAATCTTCAAAAGAGGATTTTCTGACAACGGGAGTAAAAATGAAACCCCAGAAGCTCCGTGCCTTTTGTGAAACTGAATGGCCAAAACTTTGCTCTGGCTAGCTATCAGAGGGAACACAATATTGAAATTGTTCATTGAGTCTGGAACAGTGACAAAACCTGACAATTAAGACCACCCTGAAGACTCCTGGCTCCACCTGTGTCCCACCTCCCCACCTTGGCTCCTTACCTGCATCTGAGTGACTGAAAGGCCATCCTAATTGTCCAAACAGACTCACAAAGCCACACAAGTGGCTCCCAAGTTCAACCCAAGCCAAAGAGACTTTATCCTGTCCTGCCAGAAGACCCTGAGTGCGACCTGCCTCCTCCTTATATTCACTGACCCCAACCTGCCTAGCCAGCCTCAGCATCCCCACTGCTGACCTGTGCACTGTCCTGCTGGAAGCCCTGCTGCAACCAGGGCTGCTGCCACTGCTGCCCAACCTCCTATGCTCCACAGCATTGCTGGTGCCACAGATTCCAAGCATGTCACAGAAACCACACCCTTATCTGCCTACTCTAGTTATGTCCTCTAGTGGTTCCTTAGCTCCATTGATTATTCTGATTCAGCTGAAATCCATGTTGCCTACCTAAGCCACTGCTGCAGAATTTCTACCACAGTATGGAGATGTACATCTGTTGCTGCTTCCTGTTCTTTCAAGTTCCATAGCTTCACTGCCAACAACTACTGCAGTACCTCTGGAGCCCCAGATTGATTTCTCATCAGGTATTGTCAACATGGACAAAAATGCTGACAGGCATATCAACCAGCAACTTCACTGTACCACTCAGTTCAAGATTCCAGCTCATCTCCCACTGCTGCTTCATGTTACCCCAGAGCTAAGGGAGGCACAACCAACGAACCACCCTTGATGTATTATCAACCATTTAGCTTCACTGATCTAAATTGGAAACATCACACACTGTCCCATTCAGGGATACTCTGAGAGATGACACATCTCCTCACATCCATCTTCTAGACCCACCTGCCAGCATGGGATGACTACCTACATTTCCTCCTAACTTCAATATAGAAGAACGTATTCACATTCTGGATGTGGTTGGAGCTTGGCTGAGCTATGGAGTCCCCGCCACTGTGGTTGATCCAAATGCTTGGGTTAATACAACCCTCCCCCAAGGGCAGCCAAATTGGGACCATATCACAGCTGAGGGAACATAGAGTCTTGGATCAGTTCCACAGTGCCCTCCTTGCAGGCCTGAAGGAGGAAGGCAAAAAGCCAATAAAAAGGTCGAAAATCTCTGAAGTCTCCCAGGAGCCCAATCTAAGTCCAGTCAAATTTTATGAAAGAGTCTGTGAGGTTTATTGAGCCTACACCCCATTTGACTGCAAGATTCCTGAAAACCCATAAATGGTTAATGTAGTCTTCATTACACAGCCTCTGACATCAGAAAAAAGATTCAAAGGATGGATGGATTTGTTAATATGAATGACACTAAGTTACTCCCAGTAGCCCAAATAGTGTTTGTTAATTGGGAGTGGGAGGAAAAGAAGGGACACAGTGTGCAAGGCCCACCAAAATGCAGCCCTCCTAGCTCCTGTATGGGGAAAGCCTGTTGCTAAGGGAGTCCATCAACCATACTGTGGAAACCAATCTGAAGGTAACACAGCCTCAAGCTACACAGCCTAAGATTGGTGGCAGGCCCTATACCCTGAAAGCTGACCAGTATGCTCACTTCAAATAGTTTGGACACTGGAAATATAAATGCCTCCTCTGTTTCAGGACACAAGGAAACCTGACTATCCAGGCCTGCTTCAGCCTGAACCTCTCTATCATACCGGGCTCCCAAAAACTGATGGTTATTGCCAGAATCAGGGAAAAGCTGTGATTTTTATTGTAGACAGTGAGACTGAACATTCAGTTGTAACAGCCTATTGCTTGCTCTCTAGACCTCTTGGTGAGTTTAGGTCATCAGCGCCGCTGGAGTCCTCACTGAAAAGAAATTCAGATCTTGCAATATTAGTGGATACTTTATCAGACATGAATTCCTGTACATGTCTGAGTGCAATATCCCATCCCTGGGATGTGAACTCCTTTCCAAGTTGGGAGCAGCAGTTTATTACTTTAAACCAGCCAGCATCTTACACTTGTGTCCACTGTCTAGGACCTGATACTGACTCTGACTGTACCTCAAGAAGAAGAATGGTGACTGTATCAGCCTGAAATGCCTGATAGTCATAACCCAGAACTTTTTTTTTTTAAAGAGACTTGCTTCCAGGAGTGTGGACAGAGGACTCACCCCTGGGGCTTGCTATCAGCCATACCCCTTCAGTGACTGAGGTCTGTCTCGGTGCAGTCCTCATTGCTGTTAAGCAGTACGCAAAGTCATGAGAAGCTTGGTTTGGCATCCATCCCCACATCTCATGTTTGAAACAGTTTGGAATCCTGATAGATTGTCAGCAGTTGCTTTGGAATACTCTTCTCCTGATGAGAAAGCCCAGTGGAGACTATTGGCCAGTACAGGATTTCTGTGCTATCACCTCTGCCACTGCAGCTCTGCACTTGGTGGTTCCCAACCCTTGTATCCTCCTGAGTCTCCTTCCCCCCATATTGCCTGTCTTACCTGTCTGTATTTAAAAGATGCTTTCTTCTGTCTATGGGTCACACCTGTCAGCTCATTTTTGCTTTTGAATGGGAGGACCCAGAAATGGGAGAAAAAGACCAACTTACCTGGATCTGTCTTCCACAAAGATTCAAGAACTTCCGCATGCTCTTTGGGGAAACATAAGCCACTGATCTGGCCTGATTTCTATGTGCTGATTACAACTGCATTTTGCTACCATACCTAGATGATTGGCTGATTTATATTCTGAATGAATTGGACTCCTCGAAGGGAACACAGTCCCTTCTCTTCCATCTACTGACCATAGTCCATAAAGTCTCCTGGAAGAAGGCTGAAATATATAAGCCCGAAGTATATTTCCTATGTTTTGACATAGAAAAAGGACTCAGATGTGTTGGCCCAGAGAGAAAGAAAGTTATCTGCTCCATTCCAAAACCTGAAAATAAAAGGCAGCTTAGAGAATTGCTGGGAGCTGCAGAATTCTGCCATATATGGATACTGGGATTTGCTATAAAGGCTGAACCCCATATGATATGCTAACAGGGAAGGAAAATGAAAAAGAATTGTTAAGTTGGACTTTAAGTAGATTGAACCCTTCTAGGCATGAAACAAGCACTATCAACAGCCCCAGCTCTGTGCATCCCTGATGTAACCAGACCTTTCAACCTGTTCGTAGACAAATGGAGACATGTAGCATTAGGGGTCCTACCCTAAAAGATTGGCCCTTGGGGGAGGCCTATGAATAGTTGTCAAAAGACTTAGCTTCTGTACTAGTTAAGTGCTGGTCTCCCTGTCTGAGAGCACTGGCAGCAACCATCCTCAAAAAGGAAGGTGACAATATGATCTTAGGAGAAAATCTGGCAATTAAATGCTACACATTCTAAAGTTACTTAACAGTCAAGGACACTGTTGGCTTTCAGATAGCTGTGTCTGTCTGTATCAGGCACTACTTTGTGAAAGTTCCTGACTCACTTTTCAATTGACTACACCTCTGAACCCAACTACCTTTTTATTCACTGAACTTTTTAATACCACCCCACCCCTGCACTGCCTGGCCTCAAATGATGAACGTTTTGCAAGCTGACCAGACCTGCAGATGGAACCCTTGTCTGATGCTGAGTACAACCTGTTTATGGATGGCAGTAGCTCAGTCAAGGATGAGAAACATCAAGCTCGATATACTATTGTTACCACAGAAGAGGTGCTCCTAGCCAGGCCTCTTCCTCCAAACTGCTGTGCTCAGTGAGCCTCTATCACACATGGAGAAAAACTGCAGTGAACCAGCTTTTAAGCTGCTATTATTATATTCCTAAATTAGCTTCATTTTGTACCTCTGTCAGAGATGTCAGATCTGTGCAAGGAATGAGCCCCCATGTGGCTGTACACCCCCCCCCCACCCTCCTGGTTTCCAACATGCTGGACTTTCACCTTTTGAAGACCTACAAATAGGAGGCTTACAAAAGTCAAACCATGTAGAGGGTACAAATATTTACTTGTCTGTATTTGTTCTGGGTGGTCGGAAGCTACTGAAGTCTGCAGAGCACTGCTGGGAGAAGTTATTCCTAGATATGGCCTGCTCCTAACCATAGGCAGTGACAACGAATCTGCTTTTGTGGCAGAAATAACCCAGAAGCTGACTAAAAAATTAAAAATGAGGTGAAACTTACAGCATACAGGCCATAAGGCTCTGGAAAAGTTGAAAGAATGAATAGTACTTTAATGTTAGTGTTGTGTATAATGTTAGTGTTGTGTAAATGTCACTAAGAAACTCAAGCACTATGAATAAATAGATTTGCTTCCATGGCCCTCTGCAAGGTCTGACATTCACCAGGACCTATGGGATACATACCATTTGAAGGTTTGTGTGGGAGACCTCCTTGCATTACTTATGGGGTGAGCTGCATCAGCTATGTACAGGAACAACTTACACAATTAGGAAAAACCTCAGGTACACAAAAACATAGCTGAAAGACCACTGGTACCCACAGAGACACCTGCCCATTCACAAAACCCTGGGGGTATGGGTTGTATAAAAGATTGCAAAAAGGATCCTTTATGACTGATTGGAAAGGATCTTATATGGTCACACCAACCGCCCTCACATTTATTAAGGTTTCAGAAGTTCAGCCATAGATCCATCATTCTTGGATCAAGAAAGCTCACCCAGATAACTGTTGGAAAGCTTGCCTGTATGAGTCAACTCTTCTGAAGACAACCCTGAGGAGATGACACACTCAAAGCCCTATTCCCACCACTCTGGAAGCTGATGGGTCTATGTATGGCAGAAGTTTCATCTTGGGAATAAATTGCAGACAATGAAGCTGTTTGTTTTAGGGGTGTTAGGGCTAATCTCCCTAGTTTATATGTTACTGTCAGTTGGCTTTTGGTATGCCATATCCACTACAAATACAATCATACAAAAAATGCTCCTCATTGCTGGTCTGTGTCTGCTCCTACTTAGTCTGGTTGGTTCCATGCATGCCAAGCCAACTCAGGACACTGGGAGCTCCAAACCTAACTTTTTGACAACTCCATAGTAATCCTCAGCCAGTTCTATTCAAGCCAAACACCCAGGTTGGAATTCCTATTTCACAGGGTGCAGAGGCTGAGAATGAAAATATTGAACCATTAACAAATATGTCTGTCCCAATTGGCACCAGCCATCTGGAGGCCAAGGGCCTCTAAGCCACTGTAGGAACATTCTAGATTGGTTCTGCCTCTACTGGGACTACCCCAGGATTACAGGGGATACCCAAATACCCATTTAATGTAGCTTAAGCAAACCCAGGTTTCCAACAAGGAGCTTGCAATTGGTAAGGTGCACTTTCCAGGACCCCAAGAACCACGAGTGGACAAATGCCAGTGTCTGGGTAGATGGTAGAGGTAAAAGCCTAGGAACAATCATAAAAATCCCAAAACTCTGGCCCACTCCAACTCCATATCAGAATTCGTACACTAAAGCCACCACAGTTGCCATTGGCCCTGGGCCCAAAGTAAACTGTACTGACTTGCTGTGTCTAGTTAAAAATACCCACCTAATCCTCCAGATGCTAGATCCCAATTAGGGCACAACTGTTGGCTCTTTGTTCCCCTCACAGCTCTCTCCTACCGTGCCCTGGGCCTAATTCTAAATAGTTCTGGTCTCAGCCCTACCTGCAGTCCTGTTTGCCTGCTCCAGTCTCACCTAGTGGTGGTATAGGGACATGCCTCATGCCTTCTGGGCTCCTCTACAAAACTGAACATCTCTGCTGACTATATACATTCACACTGCCATGTTAGGTTCCATGATGGCCCCTCATGGACCTTTATTTACTCTGAGGGGTTCCACCTACTCATTTCAGGCTCAGTGAACTCTGTGCACTCATCTATTTCTCGCCTGTCCTGTTCACTCAGGTCAGCAGGGTCCCACACATTTCCACCAGTCATGCCAGAGGTGTAACCCAGTGATACTTCTAGTCTTGTCAGAGATAAGTATAGCAGGAAGTCTGGCCCTTAGTGGCGCTACACTAGTCATGGGTCAACAACAGTACTCACAATTGGGTAACCACATAGAGGATGACTTTACAACAGTATAGAATGCATTCAACATACTACAAGACCAGATTGACTCCCTAGCTGTGGTAATTCTTCAAAACTGCAGGGCTTTATACCTCCTTACTGCCCAACAAGGAGGAGCTTGCTTGCTTTTAGAAGAAGAATGCTGTTATTATGTTAGAAAGACCACACACCAGTTTCAAGAGTAAATCAATCAGCAAGCCTGGGACAGACCAACTCCTATTGGTGGAGCTCCCTAGGAAGTCAGGATCTGTGGTTGGGAGCTCTTTTGGAACCCTTGTTTTCTTTTATCCTAATGCTGATGTTCTAAATTGGTTCACGTGCTTTGCATTGTAGCACTTTGATTCCGTAAACTTCCAAATGCTCATCAGACATGGGTCCTATCAACCTTCAGTGTCCACCTCACCCAAAACCTATATTTCCTTTGAATGCAGACACAGTGCAGTCGAAAGTTTAGGTACAAAATGGGAAGGGGGGTATACTCTGTTCTTGTACCCACTACTTGGTTGCAAGTCCTATAAAAATCCTCCCTGACAGTTAGGGGCTTGGCTGTTTGATAAAGGATACCAGCCAAGTGTGCCAGTGTGAATAAAGTTAAATGCCTACTGTCCTTCAAAACCCCAGGTGCCACTCTCTTTGTTAGTCCTGGTCTGCTACAGTGCTTATTGGGAGCTGTAAATACCTTTTAAGAGCTGTAAACTCTTTTCTTTTTATGAGCTGTAAGTACTGCAACATTAGGACATCAAGTTCTCTTGTACCTTTATTAGCACTAGTTACTATTAGTTTCTAGAACTCTAAAAAAGGATGGTAAGAATTTTCACTTTTTACTATGGCTTGGTTCTGACCTCACACTTGTAAGTTTACCAGCATTACTTCTGTTGTTTGAAACTGTCCTCCAAAGGTCATTTGTTAAAACCTTACCCCCATGCAGCTGTGTCCAGAGGTGGGAGAACTGATTGTCATCTACCCTCCTCAGGGGAATGAATTTGTTATTGGGAGACTGAATTTGTATTAAAGTGAAATCGTGGCCCTTTCTTACTTTCTTATTTATGCTTTCTTGCTCATAATCCTTTGTATGTGAGATGGCACAGCAGGCAGCCCTTGATAGTAGTGAGCCCCTCAGTCTTCTCCTTCCTAGCCTTCAGCACTCGAAGAAATAAATCCCTGTCTTTTACAAATTATGAGTCTCAGGTATTCCTGGATTAAGGTGACAGGCAGTGCTCATTATCTTAATATTACCTGTAGTGTATTGAATAGACTGCAAGGTGGTAGAGCACTTGCCTGGCTTGCGTGAAGCCTATGGTTCCCTCTCTAACACCATAAAAAGTGAAAATCAAAAACCCACCAACCTTCCAAAGTTGATCAGGTATTATAATAATTCCTCATTGTTATTTTTATGTTTGTATATTTCTGTGTCTAGGCTTAACATTTGTTTAGCAAGTGTCACCAGACATCAACCCAGGGAATGGTAAGGTGTAGTAAAAAAAAGTGTACTTTGCATAAAGACACTCCTAGGATTCAGAGTGTCCTGAATTCTTTTAAGTCCTGTGTTCTTTTGCCTTAGGCACATGATGTATTTTTTCTAGGCTTGTGTACCACATTTTTTTTCTCCTTTGAGACAGTATCTCACCATGGAGTTGAGGCTGGCCTTGAACTCGGTGGCTATCCTCCTGCGTCAGCCTCTCTATTTTTAGGATAATTATTTCGGGACATAGGGAGTTAGTTGGTATAGCCTTTGGTTGGGATTTGACCATAAGATTTGGCCATAAGAACAAGCCTGGCTGCAGCATTTGATCTTGCATTATTTTAAATTTTTACAAGACAGTACTTGACAGATGTAGTTGGGGTTTGCAAGAACAGCAATTTAATGCAGTACACATAATTTGTAGTATTATTTTATAGAAATAACTCAAAGTCAAGTTTAAAAGAGTGCAGGCTTAGGCAGATGCAGGGGCTGGGGGTTTGATCCCTGACCTGCCATCCCCCCCCACACCTCCCCTCACCGCATGCTGAGATGGCAGTGAGATTGGATATGGTGGTGCGCACCTGTAATCTCAGCGCTTGGGAGGCTGAAAAACAGGAAGGATCACTATGAGTCCAATCTGTGTAGTGAGACCCTGTATTAAATATGTAAAATAAAATAAAATAAAATAAGAGAGTGCAGGAAATCTGTCCACACACTAAGGACAAAGAATCCAGCTGAGGATCAGGATCCCATGACAGTATCCTGCAAGAGTCCAGCTATAGGCCTATGACCCACCATAGTGACCCCAGAAGTCCAGCTGAAGGCCAAGAGCCCATGACAATGTCTCATGCAAGTCTGTATCAAGGATCTGCACTGGCAAGGTTTAATGTCCACACTAACAGGTGGACATTTTTTTTTTTTTTAAGGCGATGTTGGTATCTCCTCTTGTTCCCTTATGGTAGATAGTAGGTCCACCCGTTTTTAGCAGTCCTCATGGCTGTGTTGGTAGAAGAACACTTGATAGAGAACTTCTTGAGTTAGCTGGAGTTTTCCTCTTTTTAGAGGACAAAACTTTATTTATCAATACCAAGTCACCAGGTTGGAGTGATGGATGCTGAACTCCATCAACTGGGTCTGGGCTAGCAAACTTTAACCTTTTGGTTATATGCAATGTAAATATATCACAGTAATATATTTACTAATGTTTATTTAGTTGTGTCATTGCCCCACTTAGTTAATCTCAACAGTCTTTTAGAATAACTTAGGACCAATCATAATGTTAATGTTTGGGGAGTTATAAATATGTGTGTGTGTGTGTGTGTGCACGCGTGTGTGTACGTGCATGTGTGTGTGGTAAGCGATTGCATACAGAGAACATTAACATTGTATTTATAAAACCGATTTTCATATCATTCTGGTTGGCTAACAGCCTGAAAGGAAACATGTCACCACTTTAAAGACATCTTTCTATTTACCTTTTACTTTGCTTCATCTAGGATCTTCATTTGGGAACTTCTGTTCTGCTGTGGCTGACCCTGGTTGTGGAGGAGTGGCTCTTTCCCACAAACATAGCCACTCTCTCAGTCATTTCTTATTCCTCCTCTGCAAATAAAATGTTCAGGATAGACTTTAGTTCAGCCTATGTGCATAGGTTTGAGCCCCAAAATTGTCCATTTGTTCCCCTAACCCCAGGGGATCCTCAAGTAATGACTCCTTTTTAATCTCCTTTTTAATCCTGATTTCAGTGCTCACAGGGAGAACATTAACAAATCCAATTTGCCCTCCTCTCATTGGTACTTCATGAAGAAGGGACATGTTAGACTGGGTTGTTTCTCAGGGAGGGGAAAGCTTTCTAAGTCCTTCCTACATTATTCTGAATTTCTTCTCAAATTTGGAAATTTGGTGTGACGTATGTGCACCCCGTTCCTTGATTATATTTTCCCTTCCTTGAGCCCTTTCCCCTTCATGGTGTCCCTCTTGGCTGTGCATGGAGTGGGGACAAACAAGATAAAGGGTCTTAGGACTTTTGAGTTTTCTCTTTATCCTTAAGAAAACATTGGTATTACCTCTGGGAGCCAGCAGATGGCATAGTCTGCATCCTCTTGTGAGCCTGAGCTTTTATTTTTTACAGAGTACTAGTTCTTAACAGACCCAGTTGTCATCAGACCCAAACCTGGGACAAGAGACAGAGCCCTTTGATAAGCTCACAGGCCAAATGAAGCAACAATCTTTAATCTTTTAAAGTTTTTCCCTTGGTCCAAGAACTGTTTTTCCAGTGTTGAAGAATTTTCCCCAATGGAATATTCAGGAGAATGTCCAACTTTCCTTTCTCTGGTTTGATAGGCTTAAACTGTTTGTTCCCCATTCTCAAGAGGTCTCTGTGCCAGAGTCTTCTTGTGTAGTCAGCCACCCCCCCAACCAGGGCCCTAGTGGCCCCTCTTTTTGTCAAGGCTCTACTGCAGGTATCTACCAGTGACAGTTTTTGAAGAGAATAGAGGTCTCTTCTGTACCCTCTAGTGTCACTTGTCGGGGACCCATCTCAGTCACACACACTGGACCTCCTCCAGAGGGTGTCATCCAATCAACAAGGCAGGACCTTAGTCCCATTGTTTCTAACTTGGAGAGTGAATGACAGTTTGATTCTTTCCTTTGTGTTGGGTTTGCTGTCTTCAGAACACTCTCATATGTTCTATGGCTTACATGAGGAGATGGTGTATCCAGGCAGTGCAGACCACACAAAAATGGATGGGATGCTTCTGCCTCTCTACAAGGACTGCATGGCCTACTTCAGCAGGCTAGTCCATATGAGCCCCTGGTTGTGGGAAATGATCTCACTTGTCTGCCCCACTCCCAAAAGAAAAAAACAAAAACCAAACTGGACTCAGAAGCAGTGAAAGTGAGGCTTTTAATCCAAATGTTCGTAAGAATGGTGGCTGAACAGAGACAGGGACACTCCATTTGAGAAGCTGTGTGTTTCTGTTCCTAACTCTCAGGAGTCCTTGTCCCCATCTCCCATGGCCTGGGATCTGGGGTTCACATCTGTCCTCTGCAATCTATTTTATCCACATCTGTTGTTTCCCTCACTCTTTCCCTTTATCCCCTCTTCCATCTATATTTCTCTCTGTAGTTAGTTTTAGCCTGTTGGCTTCCCAGGATTTGAGAAAACTCACCTCTGCAGTGATTCTTTGTACATCGTTCAATTCCTTGTCTTCTAGTTGAACAAGCTAAGTCTAAGAAAGAGGCCTTTTTAGAGTAGTTAATGAAACATAGACCAATTAAAACATTTTTGTTGGTGCCTCATTTCTTTGAGCCCCTATACTCTGCTCCAGAGTACATCCTGTAACTTCCTCTAGCTAATCCTTCTCATGCTTCTCTTACTGATGGGTCCTGAAAATTCTTTTTCTGTGGCAGGAGTCAGCAAACCTGCATACCTCATGTAAGGGGTGAGTTAAGTTCTTTATTTCAGCCTCACAGACCCACAGACCTAGCCTGTGAAATCTTTCTTGGTGATCACAAAATGTAATTAAAAAGGATCCTTTTGAAAGTCCGGCTGAAGTACTTTTTCATTTATCTGTTTCACTAAAGGTGGGCCATGTTCTCCCACCCTCTAAGACTGAAGTCGAGACTGAGACTACAGATTATCAGATTTCTGCCTTGTAAGACATAAAAGATCTCCAGCTCCCAGCTGTATTGTGCCTTACTGCTTTGCACTCTGCTCTTCAGAGCATCCTCTATCTTCCTCTAAGCCTTCTCATGCCTCATAACAAATGTTTTTAATCTCTTACAATATGTAGATTTTGTTTTCTTCTTTTTTTTTTTTTTTTAGGACTGGAGATTGAACACAGAACCTTTTACACTGAACTATATCTCCAGCCCACTTTTGTTAATAGTTTTTCATGATAGGTTCTTGCTGAGACCTCGAGTTGCACACTGGGCTTGAATTTACCATTCTCTTGTCTCAGCTTTCTAGAGCATTTGGATTACAGGTGAGATTACACCACTATACCTGGTTTACATAGTTAATTTATGAAGTGGGTAGGACACAGATGTATCTATGCAGAATAGTGCAGATGTGTTCTTGTGAATAGTGGTGGATTGCTGTATATATTTATATGTAACAAAATGAATCAGGACTTCTGACTCATAGCCAGATTAAATTCCCAGTAGATTGTGGATCTGTAAAAGGAAAAAATAATAAATTTTAGTAATCTTTATTGATTTTCCTTGTAACTTGCTTTTTTTGTTGTTGTTTACTGCTATTGACAAAATCGTGTTAGTCCATGTTCATTTTTGTGAGTCAGGGGACCCCTCCTGTGTTGCCAGTGACCTGAGAAGTACCTAGTTCTTCACAGAATACCAACTAGGGTTTTGTTTGCTTGGGTGTAAAAGCCAGTCTTTTGTGGTTTTTTATTTAGTTTAGTTTAACTTATTACTTACATAAACTGAGTTTTTGCCATCTTTTTTTTTAAATGGACCAGTTGTGAGAAAATGCTGAATATTCAATGTGAACATTGAATATTAAAAGTATAAATGTGAGTCTTTGCTCTCCCTCTGTATATGGGACTCTCTGGAAAGTGGATCAGATGTTCTCTGCCAATTCTTCCTATGATGTTAGCAGAAATTATGTTTGAAACTTCAGGCCAGAATGAGTTAAGCTGTGTGTCAAGATTCTTCCATAAGACAAAGCTGCTTTCAGAGGCTTCTGCCTTCCCATTTCTTTTTCTGTTCTTTTATTGTGAAAAACTTCATACATAAAATTCAAAAACAGAGGGTATTGATTTTGGAATATTGTTACTGATTCGAGGTTTTTGTGCTAGGAAGTTTCCAACTTGTCACTAGATGGTGCTAAGTATTTGTATATTAATTTCAATAAGCTCTATCAAAACTTTGGCATATGGGAGACTTGCTGATATAGTTAGCCTTCAAGTGTTCTTGGATTTTGTGTCTTAATTTTATAGTGGGGAACCTTAAGGAGTTGGAAATGTAAATCTTTTTTTTTTTTGTCTTTAAAGTATTTATAAAGTGATGTTACGAGTAAACATAATAGATACAAAATTAAAGGGCAACTCCAAAAAATAAGGCTCACTTGATCATGCCATTATCCTGCCTAATTCCATTTAACATATTTCTCAAATGCTTCTGGTCAGAAGTTCTAAGACAGCTCTAATTCTGAAAGGTGAGTGTTTTTGGTGATAGGTTTTGGGGGTGTTAACAGCATTTTAAATGAACTGTGTAGGACACACTGAATCAGGATACTTTCCAGCAGAGTTGTTCAGCCTTAGCTCTGTGTGGCTAGTCATTGGTGCTGTCTGTGGTGGAGAAGATTGAGTGGGAACCCTATTCATCTTTGAAGACTGGACACTTTCTTAGGAGCAATATAAAACACACCCATGCTCATGAATACAGAAACAGTCTTCACTTTAAAAAAACAAATAATTGGTTGGCTCTGCAAATCCCACGGTTCAGGTTCACTGTAAGCAGATATAATTAACACTGTAATTAATAAAGTGAATAAGAACTTCTAATTAAATCATAATAACTGCCTTGGTGAGAGCCAGGAAGATGCACGAATTTCTCAAGGAGGTATGAACTATACACTCTTGTTGCTGTGCTCTGTGAAATTCACAGGTGAGGGGTACATGTGACTTTTTCTGTTTTTGATCCTAGCATATCAGAGTGCAGGATTGTCTCTTAATGGTGGGTTCTTTTATAAGTGTCTCAATTAATGTCTTTACCTCCCACTCCTATAATTTGATGAAGGCAGTCAAGATATAATTGTAGCTTTCCTAACCTACCCTCTGTGGAGTTTTCCCAAGCTTTAGATGTGGCTTCAGTGCTAAAATAAAGTCCTTTGGAATTTGAAATCTTTCGGTTGACAAATGCAAGAATGTTAATGTTCAAAATGGTGATCATGAGGGATTTTACTTTCAAATGTGATGATGGACACTTTTCAGAATGGGTAGGGAAACCTTTAGCAAATAGAAAAGGATGCATGATAGAAAAGGATGTGTTTGGAGTGAGTGTCCTCCAAGCAGTGTCTAATTACGGAAATTATTTAATCAGTACTAGCAGATAATGCACCCTTCCTCCTTGAATCTAGGGTCTTTGCATTGAGCTACATCTCCAGCCCTTTTTGTTTTTCAATTTGAGACAGAATTTCACTGAATTGCCTAGACCAAACTTTAACTTGCAATTCTGCCACTTTAGCCTCCCAGAGTGTTGGGATTTAAAGCACATAGTAGCATAGATTGGGTGTCCTTGGGGACTGAGTGTCTAGACCTCATGTGCAAATATGGCGAGCTGTTTATGATCCACATCAGACAGTCATTAACATGTTTATGAAAATGATGAACTTAATGCAGTTTCTGGAGCCAGGGAGAGGGATCATTTTTGGCATATGGCTACCTAGGGCATCAACTCTAACCTTCTCTATGGTTATGTTTCACAGGCTTTGCATTGCCTGTTGTCTTGTGATTCGTGAAAGTACTATAAAAAGGAAAAAAAGAGGAAAGAAAAAGATAAGAGACAAAGTTATAATATAAATATTAGTGGATGGCAGGCATTCAGTATCTGCATTGTACTCTAACAAGGAAAGCCCAGCAAAGGAAGCTTGTCATTTATACCAGTGAGCTTAGTTTATGCCTCTATACCTGTGTAAGTTACATAACAATGTTTACATTTGAGATTTTCAAAGACAATCTTGCCTATAAGATTAAATACAGTGTATCGTATTAAAGTCACTGAACTTTGTTATTTACTGGCTAAACATTGTTTCAATGGTCACAAAATTTTATTAAAGATAGGAAAAGAAACAGGCTCTGCAGAGTAAGTTTAGGCCATGTAAAAGAAGTATACCCTAAGTTCCCTGAGAAAGAAAAGTCATTGCAGTGGTAGTGAATCTATGACACACATGATATTTATTTATTCATTTATTTAAAGACAAAATATGTTAATGTATAAGTTGTTTTTTTCTGAGCTAAAATCTCAGTATTGAGGTTTAATTGCAGTGTTGGCATTTTGCAATAAATAAATAAATTTTGGGATGCAGTTTGGACACTTTTCCCTCAAAGGTTCACCATCACTGATCTAGGGGAAAAGTACAGACAAGACAGAGTGCAAAATAAAAGAGTAAATAGATGGCTACTCAGGCAGGAGACCGGATTACCAACAGCTGTTTTTCCTCAAAAGATTGAGAAAGCTGAATGAAGTACTGCAGCATGGAGAACAGAAACTTGAGCTCAGAAAGGCATACTACACTGTAGGTTGCACACGTGGTACCTGAACGATCTGCTCTGCAGCTGGGTTAGTAACAGGCCCTCTGCAAGTTCTTCATTGACTTCTGTCTGCAGTGACCAAAGACAGGCAAAGGAAGGAAAAGGGATAAACTTGAAGCAGGCATGTAGGCCACTTACTAGCTGAGAGAAAACAGGGACTGTGGGCTTCCTCTCCCCCATTCCACATCCTACCTGATGGGTCACACCAGAAAGCTGTTTCTGGCGCTGTGAAAAAATTTCTGGAGTTGCTCAGCCTCGGGGAGAGAGACAAGGAAAAGAAGAAAAAAACATCATGGCGTTTTAGAAAGAAAGAAACAAAAAAATGCTCAAAGGGCCTCACCTGCTCTTCAGGCTTGCTAAGCTACTGGATTTTGGGGGTGTTAGAGGTGGTTTCTAGGTTCTTTCTGTGCTGAGCAAAGATTTTGCCAAGGTAACCAAACAAGGTAGCAAAGTTTTATTGAAGGTAGGAAAACAGGTTCTGCAGAGAGTTTGGGTCAAGTAAAAGTAGGAAAAGAAGTACACTCTACAGTATGAGGGTGGTCCACCATGCAGGAGAGGACAATGGTGTGACCATTTGTTTTTTATAGTGTATATGGCTGTGTAACTTTTGTTTTGACATTGCAGTAAGTTTTATGATAGATTTTACAGTAATGTGATCCTGGATTTTCATTCTGTACTAATATAATTAAAGAATCTTGAGAATTTCTTAGTGATTTGAATTTACATAGGCACTTCCTGGGGTGGGCAAAGTGTGTGAGGACCCAGAGATGTCCTTGTTAGGCGATTTGGAAACCCAGGCCTCTAAATAAGAGAGCAGCTGTCTGCTTTTGTATTAATCATCAGGGCCAACTGGTGATTTTATAAGCTCGCGTGAGCCCAGATGCCCATTGCTGTGCGTGCTCTGAGTTGCATTTTTGTTTCACAGCCCCTGTCTAGGGCAGTGAGTTTGTGTAGTAATGTTTACAGATGATTAATATTGAAATAGAAATGTGCCTCTTGAAGGCCCTTCTAAGGAAAGGAAGCTGGAGTGAGTAGTGGATGTGTAGGCAGCAGCTAACATTTTTTGTGCAAGTTCAGAATTTTCAGAAAAGCCCTTGTGGCTTTACTGCTCATTGTGATGAGAAGAAGCTAGCCCTTGTTTATGTTTGGAAAATATGAAAAAAAAATTTCAATCAGATTTTATTTTCTTTAAGTTTTGTATTTTAGGGAAGGGTCTATAGGGTGTTCAGGGTCTCACTACTAGATCGGACTCATAGTGAACCGCCTGTTTACAGCTGGGATTACAAGTGTGCACCACCATGCACAGTCTCAGTTGCCCTCTCAGTGTGCCCCAGGGGCGGGGCCAGCATAGGCCTGGGGATTGAGCCTCTGGCCCCTGCGCCTGCTTGCAGGTGCTTTATTCCGCTGAGCTGTTTGGCTGGCCCTTAATCAGATTTTATTGATACATTTTAGATATACATAGTGATCACATTCATCATTGACAATTCGCACCTGTACATGATATAACTTGTTTCTTCTTTTTTCCCATTTCCTTACCCTACCTTCAAGCCTTCCTCCCCTCCAAATGTACAAAAGCATTGTTTCCATGTAGAAAATGTGAACTTTTAATTTCTGTAGAATATAGTCATGCTTCATGAAAAACATGAGTATTTTATATGTACAGAATTTAGGCAACAGCATAACAGATACCCACATACCTATGGTGCACTTCTATTGAATCTTGGTATGTGTCCATATTTTCCAGTCTCTTTGTTTTCTCTTTAAAATTAAGGCAAAGCCGATATAATGGAAGTACTCTTTGTAATCCTAATTCTTTTACTCCCTGCCTAACTGCTCTGATGGACCTGCTGTCCGGATACATACTCATTATGTTTAGATGTGGCTGTACAAAAGGTAGCTTTTTTTCCCATTGCATATTCTAATGATATACGTAATGTGTAACATTATTCTGTGTTAACAGCTTGCTTTTCATTAGTTGTTTATTAGTCAACTTTCTATCTGTGACAAAATACCTGAGATAAATCAGTTAAATTAAGGAGGAAATTTTGTTTTGGCTCTTAGTTTCAAAAATTTCTGTCTGTGGCCTCTTGGCCTAGTTGCGTTTAGGCCTGTGGTGAGACAGAGCATCATGGAGGAAGTGCAAGGGGTGGGTCCTCACTTCATGAGCAGGCAGCAAAGTGCAAGAGTAAGGGCCAGGGCTCCAGCGTAGCCTGCAGTGCAGTGCCCCCAGTGATTCCCTTTTTCCCACCTCTTGGCGTTTCCACCAACCTCCCATTAGAGCAGAGCACTGGTGACAGAGCCTTCATGCATGAACCTTGAGGCAGTATTTAAGATCAAAACCGTAACACTTAGCATTATAGTTTTGAACTATTGTCATTTAACTATATTGTAGATTATTCATTTTAATTTTTAAAATATTATTCCCATATATGTTCCTATCACATTTTTTAATATTTCCTGATGACAGAAACTTAGGTTTCTAGCTCATTGGCTTTTATGAGCAATATGGTAGTAAATATGCTTGCAGGGTTCCTTTTATACTCAGGAGAGGATTGCTGTAAACTCTAGAATCTAGGATATACATTCAGGGGTATATTTGCTATGACAGAAGGTATGTGTATCTTGAACTTTACTAGCCAAGACCAAATTATGTTCTCTAAAGTATTGTAAATAAATAAATTGTGGCAATTTACACTCCCAGAAGTAGCATATAAAAACTCTGTTGGATATTCTAGTCACTGTTTTATCAAACTTAAGTTTTGTTTGCTGTACTGAGGATTGAACCCAGGACATTTACACTGAGTTATATGCCCAGTTCCTTGCTGCCTCAACCTTTTTAATTTTTATTTTGAGACAAGAACTTCATAAGTGGACAAGGTGGGCTTGAACTTGCAACACTACTGACTGAGCCTCCCAGAATTACAAGTAGGTGCTACTATGCTTGGGGCTTAGTCTTAAATTGTTGGCACATGATTAGTGTGCACCATGGTTCCCTTTATTTGTGGTTTTGTATAGTGCAGTTTTACTTGTCTGTGATCTGAAAGTATTAAATGGAAAATTCTAGAAATTATCATAGGTCTTAAATAGCTTCTGTTACAATATTTTGTGACAATTGTATTATTTTTAGTTTTTGTTCACCTGTTATTGTGCCTAGTGTGTAGCTTAAACTTTATCATAGGTTTGTACTCGTGTGTAGTGAAAGACAAGATATAAAGGGCACAGCACTGTCTGTGCTTCCCCATGCCCACTATGAACTTTGAAGTGTGTCCTCCTACAGATAAGGGGTGGGGAGATGGTGTCATGTGTATTCCTATTGTTGTCACTCACATTTGCTTAATTATTTGTGAGAGTATCATTCATTCAGCAGGTGAATTAAGGACTGCTGAGAGGCAAGGAGCTGTGCCATTTGCTTATATTCTAGTGAAACAAACTGAAAACAAACAGGCAAGAGAATGTACTATATTTTATAGACATTAAGCTCTGTGGACAGACAGATAAGAGCAAGTACCATGTTGGTAATGTGGAGGGAACAGTTGAAAGCAGCAGGAAAAGCAAATGACAAGACCTTCATGCATGGCCTGTTGGGCCTGCAGGAGTCCAGTGTGACTGGAGTAGAGTGCATAGTTCAGTGAAAGGGAGGGGAGATGAGGTAATTACTAGGGAGCTTTGAGCTGTTGTAGAGTGTCACAGTCATCTGGAATTTGACTGTTTTCAACAGAAGTGTGACATAATCTTACATAGGCTTCAACAGAATCACACTAGTTTCTTCATATAAGAGATTGTAAAGGGCTAAAGAAGGAGGCAGGGAGACGAGTTAGGAACTATTATAATCCAGGCAAAGGATGATGAGAACTTAGGCTAAGGTTGTACAAAATGAAGGCAGCAAGCAGCAGTCAGAAGGCAACATACACCCATGAATATAGGTGTACACTCCTTGCTTAACCACGGAACTCCCTCCCTTTGACTTTCCTTCTTAAATGAATTGGTTGCTAAATGAGGAAAATATTCAGAATAGTCAAAAATTCCTCCGATTTAGTGACTTTATTTGCATAACTCTTACTTACCATACTCCTACATGTAATAGAACATAAAACTATAACTATTGTGCAGTGCAATCAGCAAAAGTTACAGTACTGTATAAACAGGTATACTGCACAAAAAAGACATTGAGGCTCTAAAATCAAGAGGTATAGAACTATAAAAATATATAGGTTGTAAGTCTGAACAATTGTTAAAAATTTAAGTCATTAAATTTTTAGTGATTGGATTTGATTTGTATTACGTGAGAGTAAACTCAGGAGTTTTATACTGAGCTAGATCTCCAGCTCATTGTTATATTATTATTTTGAGACAGGGTCTTGCTAGTTACTCAGGTTGAGCTTAAGCATGGAATCCTCCTGCCTTGGCCTCCCAGAGTACTAGGATTCCTGGCATGTGGCACCATGCCCAGCTCTTTCTGGATATATTTTAAAAGTAGAGTGAACAAAATATGCTGATGTGTTAGTTGGGGAATGTGAATAAAAAAGTACAAGATTTTGGCCTAGCTTCTGAATGGGTGGAGTTGCCATTCACTGAAATATCTGGGGCAGAGGCAGGTTTACAAATTCCAAGCATCTGCTCATCGTATATGTTGAGATGTTAACTAGGAGGTGCTAACACCAGCCAGCAGTACAACAAGGTCTGATGTACTCATGTGTCACCACAGTACGATGGTTCAAAGCCTTGAGATTGGATGGAATGGGCCTAGATGAACCCTAGGCCACTGAAGGGGGATGAAGCTCCCCAATACCAGACCAGAAAAGATTACTCAGTAAGCAGGAGAAAATGCGGTGTCTGGAAGACTAGTGTAGAAACAGCAAGCAGGGGCCGGGGAGATGGCTCAGTAGAATAAGTGCTTGCCTGGCAAGTGCAAGGTCCTGAGTTCAATCCCCGGTTCCGCAAAAAAAAAAAAAAAAAAAGAAAAAAGAAACAACAACCAGTTGGTTATGTTTAATGTTCCGATAGGTGCACTAGGGTGAGTACTGAGACCTAGGTGACAAAGGTCACCTAGTGCCCTTTGGCTTTAATGATACGAAAGTCATTAAGGCCTTGCATAGGAAATGTTTTGGTGGAGAAGAGAGACACTAAGGCTAGATAGGTTATACTGTAGAGGGGGTGGGAGAACAGGAATTGGAGGGGACAAAAGTTAATACCACTTTTGAGGAGTTTCTTTCCAAAGGGGACTGTCAGTGGAAGAAAGTTGAGGATTGAGAGTTTGGGATCTTTTTTTAATGGGAGCTATTATAGTGTGATAGATGCTGATATGAGTGATGGTATAGAAAGGAGGAAATAGGTGATGCCTGAAAGGAGGAGTCTGGGGCAGTGAGGCTGAGCTGATTAAAGTAAATGGTATCTGTGTACAAAGGAGAAGGGCTGATTACAGTAGTAGCACAGACGTGTCAGCCATACCAGTAGAGGAAAAAGTATTTTGGCACATATACAGGGAAATGATTGGTTTTATATTCTCAGTGAGCTAGGAGGCAGGATCATGTGCTGAGCCTGAGGGATAGGGGTTATGTGGGTTTGAGGAGAAAAGATCTGCCCTTACTTGTGGGGGCCATACTGCATGATCCCCAGTGTATGTGTGAAAGCACAGACAGTGATGAATCCTATATGCTCTATTTTTTAATACACATATGAGAATATACCTATAATGATATTTAGGCTATAAGATCTGGTCAGGAGATTAGAGAGCTGGTGTGTGTGTGTCAGCCAGCATCAAAAGCCCAGCTGGACCCCCTCCTCATAAGTGTACAGCAAGGTTAGTAGAGTTAATACTTGTTTTTTGTTCCTTTAGCCTGAGTCACCTATGCAGATTAGGTAGCGCTTCATCTAGAACTGAGGTTTGCCTGGTGATAACAGAAGAGGAGGCAACATAATGAGTTTATATATTCAAAAGAGGAGGATTTTAATGGTGCATCCTGGACTCTAAGCTAAGTGAAACAGTAAAAGGTGGTGGTATTAATGGGTGGTAGAACTGGGGTTTAAAAGTGGCATAGTCTTTGAAGAGAGGAAGTTGAAAAGATGGGGGCCGCTAGAGAGTGAGATTACAGAATTTGAGACTCTAGAGACATCAGTTTATTGCTGTGAGTGTAGGAATTGTTATACCTGTCAGCTTAGACCATTCCTGCGAAGTACAACAGGAAACCTCAAAGAATAGCAAGCACAAGACACCATATCCCAACCCCCTGATTCCAGGGAGAGCAGTTACAGCTGCACATACTCCTCATTCTGGGGAACATGACCACATTCACATGTGTACTTCCAGTTCAGAGAAGTGTGACCATTCCTGCGAAGCCACAAGACAGCAACTCTCCCCTCCCTCTTTAAAGCCTTTATTCTCCCCTTGCTGAGTGCTGACACTCTTTTAGGACTCTGTCCACTTACACCTGAGTAAAATAAACAGCAAAGCCTGCCCAGGTAGATTGCACTCTGCCTACAGAACAGAGCAACCCTCCTGGAGGACCTTCAAGCCCTATCCCTAGTCCTTTTCCTGATGAGACCACACCTGAGACCTTGGCCCCTCAGGCCACACCCCAAGCAGTCCCCACTGGCCACTTCAGATCTGGTAAAGTTCCCTGTCTCATCTGCTGAGACACAAAGGCTTGGTCTGCTTTCTGTGTTCCTTAAATCTGGCACCAGCTGTGGACATTCTCTGGGAAACCAGTCTTTCTTTGGTGTCTAACCAACCATGATGACTGGCTTGGACCACCCCCCCCACCCACCTTGCATTACAGGCCCTGAGTTCCAGCTGGAGAGATCCTCAGTGGACCTCTGCTGCTGTTCTTATTACCTTTCTCTCTGCTGTCCATGAGAAATTTCTCTTCCTCCATTCCCTACCCCCTGTCTCCTAAAAAACCCTAAAGCCCCTCTATTTCTCCCCTCATCTGAAGCCTAAGTGCCTGATATTTTATTTTTTGCAGTACCACAGGGTCACAATAAAAGCTTTCAAATGGCTCTCAATGGCTATAAAATGGCACCTTTGGTTTTTCTGTCTTTTAGGACTTACATAAGGGAAATGATCTTAGGCACCCTTTGTCCAGGTGTTCTCACTCTGTAACCTTCCAACCCTCTGTTCCTCCTGTGACTCCTCTGAAATCCTTCACCTTTTCCTCCCATCTGTACCTTCATCTGTCCCTTTTCTTGTTGAGTCCTCCCTGACAATAGATCCTGTCTACCTCACTCTCCCCAGGCAGCCCAATATTCTTCCCAACCCATGTCCTTCATAGTCCCCATTGGAAGTCAGACTGATCAGCACCAGCAGCCACTTCTGGGTCACAACCCCATGGGCCCTTGGCTGGCTCTTTCCCAGACCCTCTTGGTTTGGCCACTGAAGATGGAAGTGAAGCTGCCCAAAGGCCTCAGGGGACTCCCTGGCCCAACAGATGCTGAACTTCAGGTAACTCTTACTGTAGAATGTAAAGTCTATCTCCTTTCCAACGGATACAGAGCCACCCATTCACCTCAGCTTTCTTTCAAGGATCAACCAATCTTTACAGCCCCAACTACTGTTATGAGTATCCACGGCAAAATCTCCAGAGCCTTAAAACCCCCTCTAATCTGATGCCAATTGGTCCTGTGTCCTTTCTCCCTTTCCTTCCTGGTCATTCTCACTTGTGCCATTCCACTTTTTTTTTTTTTTTTTTAATGTATTTAGTACAGGGTCTACAATGGTGTCAATACACAGATCAGACTCTTAGTGATCCTTCTGTTTTCAGCCTCCCAAGTGCTGGGATTACAGGTGTGCACCACCACACCCAGTCTCATTCCACTCTTTATAAGGCATTCTGATCAAACTGTCTGCCACCTCTTTATTACCATATATTATACAGCCATGCTACTATCTAGGTAGAGAGAGGTCTCTTCACCTTCTGAGGGTCCTCAGTGATTGACACCCCTCTCATTAGAGCCTGCTTCCAGGTCACCCTCTTGCGGGCCTGGGTGGTTATATTTTGCTGCAGGAAACAAAAGGTCTTTTAACTTCATAGCTACCAGAAATACCTTTGTAGACAAAAAGCTAAAGAGGCAACTGGAATCCCCCTTTCCACTCCTGAGGGTCAATAGTTCACTTTTTCTAACATTACCCCAACCTATAACCTGCCAAATGACAACAGTACTATGCCCTTCCTACCAAGAGTAGTTGGTTTCTAAATGAAGGAAAACTCCTTCGTGCTTCCCAGGCATACACTATCCTTTCCTCCTTTCATGATAATTTTCACTCAGGCTATAGATCTGTAGCTTGATTGCTTGAGCCTCTTTCTTCTCTCTTAGAAAAACTTTTCAAACTATCACCTCCCAGCGCCCTATCTGCCATGTATCCATCTTTCAGGGTTTCCTGAGACTCCCTCCTTTCCCTACATACAAGGTACAAGGCTTTGCTCTTAATTTAGGACTGGCAAATTGAATTCATCTACATACTGTGGGTGTAAAAGATTACCTCCTGGTGTGGGTTGATACTGTTACTGAGTGGGTTGAAGCTTTTCCTCCAACTCAGAAAAAGCCATAGCAGTAGTAAATTAATTTCCTTTTAGCTTGTATTATCCCTTGATATGGCCTTTCTACATCCATCCAATAAGGCAGTGGTTCAGGCTTCATCAGCCAAATTACCCAGGAGGTAGTGAAGTCTCTCATTCAATGGAATCCCCACACCGTGTACCAACCTCGGTCATCTGGAGAGATAGAGCCGGTGGCCTCTTCAAGTAACACCTTACTAAGCTTATACCTCCATTCCATGAAGATTGGGTCTCCCTGCTCCCAAGCATTGTCCTCCACATCTGAGCCACCCACCTGGGAACCCATGGAATGCAGCCCCTTTGAGCTTTTTAAGGCTTCATCCTCTTTCTTGGACCTAACCTCAGCCCAGAGGCCAGGTCTAGTGGAGATTTGTCTCCCAGTCCTTCAAGCCCAAACAGAAATGACATGCCACTAACCTACTCTTTTTCTTCCCAGACACCTAGCCTTTTGAAGACAAACTCATAGGCAAATAGGTTGTAATTAAAGATTTAAACACCTAGTCCTTAGAGCCCAAGAACAGAACCCTGTTTCATCATCTGCAGCACCCTCGTGGCTGTCCATCTGTGAGATTGCCTCTCTTCAATGGCTGCAGCACCCCTGGGGAAGGTATATCACTCAGGCAAAATTGTATCCTGCTGACCCCTGACTTGACTCCTCCTCACGGAAAGTGCAAGTAATCTATCCTGCATCCCCTAGACTATCCCAAATTCCAGAAGGAATGCCCTGCCCTTGCCTCTCCTGCCACTTCACCCACTTCCTTCATGTGGTCTGCCTTGATTTTTTTTGTTTTTGTTTTTGTTTCAGGTCTCTATATAGGAAAACATAATAGAAATATGAATGAGAAGACCCTAACCACCATGTTTCTACTATGCATGTTCCTGTGGATTTTACTTATAATCCCGTTATGGCTTAAGATCAATACCTTTTGCCTCAGGGATGGAATCATTTCTCATGCTCACATTCACCCTTGGTCTGACTAGTTTCCTTTTTCCTCTGTCTCCCTGCGTTCTTTTATCCACCTGGCCCTCCAGTTCCTTTTGCCATGCCCCACATTCACTCTTGCCACTTATCCCAATGGTCCCTAACTATTTCTGCAAGACCTATAGTTAACTCATTCCTTGTGTAAAGCCAGTCCAGTCCTTCTCTAGCCAGACTGCTGGCTGGGAGATGCATTTGACTGGGGACCTAAGAGAGCATGTCTTTGCTGCTGTGCCTACGTCAGCTTTACCCCTGCAGGACAGAAGATGAGCTGTTGGCAAGTGGGTATTTGCTGTAGGTGACAGGGCCACAGCCAGTTGGCTACAGATAGTTAGGCCCACCTCCTACTTGATGACGGGAATATAGCCATGCAACATCTGCTTTTTGATATTGTTAACTGTGGACTTTGGGCGATAATGTTGTGTCAGTGTTGGTTTATCAGCTGTAACAAATGTTCCAGTCTGCTGTGGCCATTGATTGTGGGGGAGCCAGAATTATAGGGTAAGAGGTATATGGGGATTTTGTATTTTATGCTTACTTTTACTCTGAGCCTAAAACTTCCAAAAAATAATATATTTAAAAAAAAATTTGTAGGCTTTCTCAGTCGCATGTTTCAATAAATAAGAGTATTTTTTAAAATAAAATTACTCTCTTTTTGTCTTTCCTTTAGGCAGTAATCCTTGTTTGCTATTGGTGAAAAATATGAAAATAATTTTCTCAAATACTAATACCTTTACAGATGAGCAAACCTGGACCTTCAGAGAGTGTCGGAACGAGGGCCTCAGGCCTCCAGGCTTTTATTTCATTATCACCTGAGTTATAACTTCTGATTCAGTGGCCACATTGTGTCTGCTTTGTTCCTATATCTGGTGTGATTGCCTTAAAATATTGAGTCTTTAAAGTTTTCTTTTACACAATCACTATTAGAACAGAAATTTCTGTATAACATTGTAGCACTGTCTTATGGTATACATTAGCCGGATATACTTCTGAATTTTTAGGACAACTTACTAGTTTTTATACAAATATTAATTGAGGCCAATAAAGAAACTTTATTGCTATTTTGAAGACAGTTTTCCTTACTTTTAGGTAGACTGTTCTTTATACTTCTCATTATTCCTTCAGCACATTTGTACAGGCTCTTTTAAAAGAAAATATTTTCAGTATATATGTGCTACCAAAGCAAGCACTATACTTTATCTTTTAAAAAATAGTATTCAAGGCTGGTCATGATAGCAAATTCCTACAACCCCAGCACTTGGGAGGCTGAGGCAGGAAGATGGCTGCAAGTTCAAGGTCAGCCTGGGCTGTTCAAGGACAACCTGAACTGCATAGTGAAACCCTATTTCAAAAAGACCGAAAAAAAAATTCAAAGATTATGTAGAGTGGCTATTCATGTGATTAAATTTTAACATATTATGAGGTATTAATCTGTTGATTATTAGTTTCATAACTCATGAATACTCCTGAATGACATTCTCTGTTTCCTAGGTTCCAGTTTATTCATACTACTATTTTCTCCCCAACATCAAAGAGTGAGTAGCCTAAATTTTTCAGTGTTTCCTTTAAAGGTGTATATATATGTATATGTGTGTGTGTGTGTGTGTGTGTGTGTATGTATATTTATAGTTGGAATTATCAAAACGTGTCATCTCTTGGCTGTTTTTACGTAAACAGATTAAGGTGAAAATTTAAATGTTGAAGATAGTATAAAAAGGCAAACTTCCACATACTGTTTTTAAGGTATCATTTATCTGGCTTCAAAACAGGAAAGCCTATTCTGCTATACCTTCCCCTGGGAAGGTGAAATGCTAAGCCTTGGTTTCAAATTTGAGAAGAAACTTCTGGCCCGTCAGTTCTTCCCTTTTGTTACATGATTTCATAGCATTTTTCACTTGGACAGGCCTTTAGAATAAACTTTATAATTGATTGACCTTTTCATTTTATAGGTGAGGAAAGACTCATAAGCGATTTGCTTAAAATCTTACAGCTGGTGCTTCCCCTTAACGCTGATGTCTAACCTGGGCAAGATGTGGTTAATGCATCTACCCACTTTTAGAATCTTTACACTTGGCACTAATGATGCTCAGCCAGTCTGCTGTGAGCCAGCCTGTCTGTGTAACTGCTGATGAGCCTGTGGCACCGCTGCTGATACTTCTTTAAGCATAGGTTTGGAACCACAGTGGTAGTGTATTCCCCAGCTTGTGCTATTATTCTTCTAATCAGCACAGCTTTAATTCTTTCTGATACAGGGTCTTGCTAGGTAGTTCATCTGGTGATCCTCCTGACTCAGCCTTCCCAGTGCTGGGGTTACAGGTGTGTACTCCCATGCCTGGCTAGAAATTCCTCTGGGCCCCGGGTAGGAACACTATGATACGCAGCATAATGGACCCCTAAAGCTGTTTGTGCCTCAGTTCCTGGAAGCTGTGAACATGTTAGGTTACTTGGCAGAAGTGAGTGAAGATTGCTAATTATCTGATTTTGGAGATTGTCTGGGATTAAGCCAGTGATCCCAATGTAATCATGGTTCCTACAAGTGGAAGAGGAAGAAGAAGGAACCAGAGAAATTGCTGCAGGAGAAGGCCTAGGTTGGTAGTTCTCAGTTTTGAAGCCAGAGGGTGAGGCTGGGAGCATAGGAAATGTCTGCAGGGCTGGTAAAGAAATAGTCTTCCTCCAGCCTCATAGAAGAATATATCTGGCAGACACTTTGATCTCTGCCTAGTAATATCAGTGTTGGACTTGTGATTAACAGAACTCTAAGATCATAAACTCATTATTTTAAGCCACTAAATTTTTGTTAATATGTTAGGATTCCCATAGAAAACTAGTAACAAGTATTTGTACTACTCCTCAGGAAAAGATGTGGGCCTTGCTTCCCCCTTATGTTGTGTGGCTGTTTCACTGGCTGCATTGATTTCCTTATTTACCTGACTCGTGTTCTTAGCTAGAGCTTTGGGTAAAACCTGTCGTCAGCCATCCACTCTCAGACTTGCCCATCTTTGTTGTATAGCTGCTCAGCGTCCCCTCACTGGATGTACAAAATACCATCAGTGCCTAAAATGGCAACATGAAATTTTGAAACTGTTTTGCTGTGAACTGCCACTTGCCAGGAATTCAAGGTCATATACTTACTTGCTGCCCCTAACTGGCTTGCTTTCTTACCTGCAGGAAATTGTTTTGTCACCTCACAATATTTAGTAGGGAAACCGCCTATATGATGACAAAGGCTTCGCTGTCTATGCTGTTTTTATGTACCATGGGAGGCAGATTTTGAGCTGGTTACTTGTGTCATTGGGCCGACATATGTATTAGGCTAACGTGCACTGTTAACAGCCCTTTTGGTAAGATGTGGTTCCTACATCGATTAGCTCTACAAATGACGTAATGAAGCGCTAAGCTTTTTTCTTATTTTCTATGCCCGTTTTAAAATTGATTGGTGACTTCTGGGAAGGTAGCAGGGTGGTGAATGGCTGAGAAACAGCTTCTCCAAGATTTGATGGTCAGACACTGGAACAGAGCACCTTGAAGAAGAGAAGTGGGGAAGTGGTTCTTTGGGACCTTACATGGATCTGAAACAGGAATTGAAACCCACAGCGAGAGTGAAGAGACAGACCTCAATGTAAAAGGAGATGGCATTCAGTGTTTTCTCCTTAAGCCCTGATTTACTATGTGGGAGGGGCAGCTCTGACTTGCAGGTGGATGGTGACTACTGGTAACCCCAGAGGCCATCACAGAAAAATGCACCAGTCTAACAGAGCAGTGGGTGCAGAGGACTACAGTGGCTGGTGAGTAAGTTATTCAGGTTCCTTGTGAGAGGGCAATGGATGAGTAGCCATCTTGGAGAGGGGCCAGCTGAGCTCAAAACTCTGAGATGCTTTGGGCTCTCTCCATCTGGCAGCTCCCAGTTTTAAGGAGAGGTGGAACCAAGTTCAAATCAGCAGGAGATCAAGGAGCCAAGTTAAAACACCAGGAGGCACATGGATGAACAGATTGGATTCCAGCCTTACAACCAAAAAACCAAGTGTGAATGTAAGTGAAACTAAAGATGCAGACTTGCTGTGATTATCTACTATCCTGCTGTAAATCTGTGGCTTGCATATTGAGATTATTCAGCATGGATATGGGCTCTGCCTGCCCTCTTGTCTACCAATGAATGCAGAGACGTGTTCTAAAGTGGACAGTGTTTTTTTTCTTCTTTTCTTTTTGTTTTTCTCTACTATATCTTATAACAATCATGAGTGTATAAGCACTAAATTCCAGTTCACTCAGCTGTATGAAACAATTATTAATGAACATGAAAAATCAATTAAGCACTGATACAGTTGTAATGGGGGGCCTCAATACCCCGTAGATCAACTAGACAGACTCAAAGAATTATCGTAACTGAACCAAACTTTTGAATAAATAGATTTAGTAGATGTGTACAGAATATACCACCCCACATCATCAGAATACACATTCTTCTAAGCTGCATATGGGATGTTCTCCAAAATAGACCACAAACTCATAGAACATGTTTGAGTAAATGCAGAGGAATTGAAATTGTCCTGTCTTACTTTTTTTGTTGTTGAGATTGTTGAGACAAAATACCCAACTGTAGGGAGCCATTGGTCTCACTGTGAGTGATTCTACCCAGGGAGAAACGCAGGAATGAGAAAGATAGACATGAGGACAAAAGCTGGGCTAGGCAGTCGCTCCTCTGCCTGATGGGCAAGACTAACACAATGTATAACAAACCAATCCTTTATTTATACTTTTGCAAAGTTAGTAACACATGACACAAGGTTGCCTAGTGACTAATAGCTGACCTTAAACAGACAGGATGTTTGTCTCAGGACTGAGATAGCTTGTTGGCTTTAAGCACTGAGGCCTAGTCCCACCTACACACATTTGATCAATTTCCTAGCTTCCCAGGGCTCCCAACACCCAAAATTAAAGGAGGAAAGATTTAGGTCATAGTGTGTAGAAGTTTCAGTCAATGATTCGTTACCTTCAAGGCAGGGTGGCATATGGTAGATGGGCAAGTGTTCATGGCACTGGAAGACAGCAAAAGTAATAAGCAAAAGAAAAACAACTTTCTTTCATTGAGACTGTTGGGATTAGGGCTTTGCAAATGCAATCAGTGAACTGATCCAAGAATGAATCACAAACTAGACTGGTGCTGTCTTCAAAAAATCCCCATCTAAAAGTGCATTGAGGCTTTGGGGTGACATCTAGACACAATAACATTCCCTGGCCCCCCAAAGGCTCCTGTGAATTCCTTTCTGCAAATGGCATTAATCCATCTCCAAAAGTTACCAAAGTCCTGACAGATTCAGCGTTGCTGAAAGGTCAAGTACCAACTCTGCTCTGAGATTCAAGGCAAACTCTTAGCTGTGAGCCCCAGTACAAAGGAAAAGAGAGGCAAACACTTTCAACTTTTGGTGGCACAAAATAAACATTATAAATGGGGATACAAAGAAATGGACCAAAGCAGAGCAGATTAGCTCCAGGTACAGCATCCAAAGCAGTATGTAGCAAGATGTGAACTCCAAAGGTCTTGGGTAGCTTTGCTCGTATGGTACTTCCAGTGGTTGTAGTTCCCATGGCTTTTCTTTCATGGCCCTGCTTTCCTCCTTCCTGGCAGTTTTCCTCAGAAGATCCATCTCCCTGGCTTCTCCAAAATTCTGGGGTCTCCACCGTAGCTGGGCTCCACCCTCATAACTTCACACACTGCCCTCTCAGGGGCACACTGCCTGGCCTCCCAGGCCTTATGCAATGTGTGTGCAAGCCTTCCTGACCTCACAACTCTTGAATTCTGTATGCTTCTAAAACTAGCACCATGTGGATGATGTCAAGGTCTGCTGCGAGGTGATCAGTAGCCAGGTTTCCCTCTGTCTTAGCTGTAGAGATTGAGTACCTGGTTTGCCAAACACTCTGAATCAGAGCAAATACACAAAAAAACAAGCTGATGTTGAACTTCAAGCTTCTAGAAAAAGAAGTCAAATCCAAAGCTTGTGCCAGGGAAAAAATGATAAAGATCAGACTAGAAATTAACGTGGTGGAGACTTAAGAAAGCAATACAAAGAATCAATGAATCAAAGAGTTGGTTCTTTGAAAGATTAACATTGACAATCCTTTAGCCAACCTTACCTTATTTTTTTAAAAAGGGAAAAAGACTCAAATCCATGCAATTAGAAATCACCAGATCCTGTAGAAATCCAAAAGCTCATCAATACCTATTTTGAGAACCTATATTCGAATAAGATGGACAGCAGAAGAAATGCGTAGGTTTCTAGATACATGTGAACTACCAAAGCTGAATCAAGAAAATACAAAAATTCTAAATAAACCAACATCAGTCAGTGAAATTGAAGATACAATGAAAAACCTGTCCCAGGCACTGATAAATTCACTGCTGAATTCTACAAGTAATTTAGAGACTACCTAATGCTGCTACTTCTCAAACTATTAAATGAAATTGAAAGGGAAGCAATACTCCCAGGTTTATTCCTCGAAGCAAGCATTGCTTTGATATCAAAACCAGAGATGCACCCAACTGAAAAAGAGAACTAAAGACCAAATCTCCCTAATGAACATGGACATGAAAAATCTTCAGTAAGATACTGGCACGCAGAATGCAGCAAATCATCAAGATTATGTATCACTGGGCAGGGAGATGGCTCAGTGGAATAAGTGCTTCCCTGGCAAGTGCCAGGGCCTGAGTTCAATCCCCGGTCCCGAAAAAAAAAAAAAAGATTATATATCATGACCAAGTATGTTTCTTCTCAGGGATGCAGGAATGGTTCAACATATGCAAATCAATAAGCGTAGTACAAAATATTAACGGATCCAAGGACAAAAATCACATAATCATCTCAGTAGATGCAGAAAGAATGTTTGATGTAGAAAATTAGGCAAGATAAAAGGAGTGAAGATATGAAAGGAACTAATGTTAGTCCTCGAATGTATTTTGCTACTTTACACCATCGCACTGTGCAGTGAGCATACAGCAGCACACCTGTGATAATATCTAGGAGACCCTGAGTTATTTCCATGATTTGTGTACATCCACAAGTGTTCGTAATGGTAGTAATGGGAATCCAGTCCTTTAATATATGTGAAAAGTTTGCAACTGGAATGTTCCTAAGTTGGGAACTTACTGCAGTATAATTCTTTATGCAGCCTGAAGCCTTGAATTCATCCAAAATTCTTGTTTTCTTGCCAAATTATATGTTAGGCTTACTAGGAAGGCAGAATCCAGGATTCTGTTTTTGTGCATTTGCTTAATTCCTCAGATAGAGGAAAGCGAATAATCCATATCTTTGTAGAGCTGAGAGACATTAGTCTCATGGACTGACTCATTCTTATAGATAGTACACAATTGAGTCTTACATTTTTTGTCTTTTATCTTTTATGACTGTCTCTGCCTTTTCATCACGGTGTTTAGACTATATTGAATTTGATTTTCAATATGATTATATTTAATTCCCATTTTGCTATTTGTTTTCTGATCTACCTTCTATTTTTGAGCCTTCTTGGTCTTTTGGAATAATAGTATTTGTAGTGATTCTAGTTTATAGCTGTCATTGGGTTAAAAACCATACCTTTTGTTTTTAGCAGCTACTGTAGAGTGACAGATATCTTATAGTAATCTTTAAATAATATATCATTACTTTAAATCATATGCCATTTCACACAAGAATCTTAATCACATTATACTTCTTTCCTTTTTATTGTTTTGGTGGAACCAGCGATTGAACTCAGACCCTTGCATTTGCCAGAGAAGTGCTTATTCTACTGAGCCATCTCCCCGGCCCCCCACATTATATTCTAAGCCCTTATCTCTTGATCTTTTTATCGTATTTTACTTCTATATGTCATAAAATCTATATATAATACATTACTGTTAAGTTTACTATTTTTGTTGTTTGGTACCATGAATTGAACTCACAGAATCAGGCAGGTATTGTACCACTGAGCTATATCCCTGGCCCCAAGTTTAAACAATTAAATAAAGATGATTAAAATGAGAAAACAGGCTCGTTTAGTTTTGTAACTCCAGGTTTCTAATTGGCATTTATTTTGCTTTTATTTATTTACTTTTGAGACAGGGTCGTATTACGTACTGCAGGATGGCCTCGAACCCACAGCAGTCCTCCTGCTTCAGCCTCCCCAGTTCTAGAATTAAAGTTGTGCACCACCACACCCAGCTTTGACTTTAATTTTGGAAGATATTTGTGCTGGGCATAGAATTTTAGATTGACTTTTGTTTTCTGTAATTCTAGCTCTACCTTCTGTCCCTTGGGCAGTTTTTGTTTTTGTTTTTGTTTTTGTTTTTGTTTTTGTTTTTGTTTTTGTTTTACACACAGACTGATTTCCTACCCTGTGAAAACCCTTATCTTCAACCACTGAATGGGAGTAAGGTGCTGCGCAAACACACGTGCACCAGCTTGGAGTCATCTCTCCCTTTTCCTAAGGGTGGTACAGAAGGGTGAATAGAGAGCCCCTTGTCAGGAAGGATGTGTGAGCCTCCAGAAGAGGCATGGCTCCTCCCTCTGTAGGGTCCCTTTGTACTCTTGACCAGTTTGTGTTATTCTTGAGTGTCTGTACTGAACTGAGAGGCAAATTTACCTCTTGCCCCAGGGCATAGATTGGATGGTAAGGTCTAGGCCAGTGACGTTGAACCTTCTGGAGACCAAGTGCCAGACTGCGACCCCAGACCTATTGACTTAGAGCAAAGCACTAATACTGCAGTTACACTGAAATACTGAGTGTTATCATAGAAAAAAAATAACTCACGTATTAACATCTTTTGTCTTAAAAAAAAACAAAACGCAATAACGCATGTCCTATATGTTCCCCACCTCTGTTCTAGGCAAAGGTGGTGATGGTATGTATTGCAGTCGTTTGAATTGAGGTGGGTTAGCCAAATAGTGATAAAGAACTGAAGCACAGTGGACAAACAGGGAAAGAAAAGTAATGGAGTGCTTGGCTGTGCCAGCCCCAGCATCTACTTTCTTCTGTTTTATGTAATAGAACCCTAACTTAGCTGGGCACACTGTTGCTCAGTGGGAAAAAAAGAAAAGATTGCATTTTTCCATTTCTTTTTATAGCTAGGTGTGGCTGTAGCATTACATTTGAACTAGTAAAATGAAAGTTGAGGCGTTGTGTGCAGATTCCAGAAAGTGTTATTAAAAGGATTGAGCCCTATTTCACTTTTTTACTGGCTGTTAAGTGCATGTGACATCCAGAGCTCACAAAGCCAGTCTTGGACCTTAAAGCAGAAAGCACGCATTAAAGTCACCAACGTGAAAAGAGCCCCTGACTCTGAGCTGCTATCAGCTGGGCTGACTTCAGCTTGGCTTCTCTTTTGTGAGAACACAATCAATTTCTATCTTGTGCAGCTCATTGGTTTTGTCTCTTGTCTGCTTCTGGACTTGTTCTATGTGCATCTGAACCAAATTCTGACTAATGAAGGCAACCTGACAAGTGTTTATCTAGAAGACTGAGAAAATGGTGATACACTTGGAAAAGTAAGGGAAGACACAGAAGAAACTAACAGGTTAGGGGCTTCCAGAGGTCCTCTAATGTAGTTCTGTACCAATGCAAATCTTTAATTAAATGTTTTAAAATGATTATAAAAGCATTAAAAGCTGTATTTGAATCTTGTTGTTTTAGGCATAAGAAGCTCTGATCTCATGCACTAATTGCTTTAGGAAGTTGATGATGTAGCCTTAGATCATGATGGAGGTCTGAGATATCAAGGCTCCCTCTGCCATGCTCCTGTTTGTTAAGGGAGATATAGGTGTGAGCTACATTCTTGAATTATAAAGGGACTTTTGGGTTTGAAATCAAATCCTCAAAAGAAATGAAATATAGTATGCAGGTGTGCATATTTATGAAATGCTCCTTTCTGTGGGTTAGATCTGCAGCCTTGTTCACTAATAGCTAAGTAACTTCTGTTATGTACTTTTGATATTACCTGTCAGAATTCCTGTTGTGCCTAAGAAAAATTACATTTACCCTTTTGCTTTATTGACAAAATTGTCAAATGCCAGTAGTTTTGAAACATGGATTTCACTATGCTTTTATTTTTCAACATAGTCAAAGAATGTTTAGAATGTGTGCATATACACATAACACCTGTTTTTGTTTTAACTATTATTTTCTGCCTCTGATCTTTCTCCTTTTTAACAACTATGATGGATTTGCGGTGGTGGTTTTAAGCTTGAAGACATCAAGAAGCACTTTAGAATGTCTTAAGCAAGCTTGTTTTTTCTTATTGTGTCTGATATTGACAAAAGGCACCCCCCTTTGTGTTCCCCACTGCCATCCCTGAGCACCTGAGTGTGCCTCTTTTTATGCTTTTGAGATGTGTCTCTTCTTGGTACAATACTGGCAAACACATTGGAATTTGAATGAGCCATGCAGTCTTTCATCATGATATCTGTGGGTGGGAAAGGAAACTGGGGGGCAGATTCCCAGCTTGAGCCCATGTAATGCATCCTGGGGAGCCGTGGTCAGAACTTGGGTAACTTTGAGGAGGGAGGTAAGTTAATAGCAGAGGATACTGCCAGAAGCAAGCACATATAAAAAAAGAAAAGAGATGGAAACAGTAAGACCATTGATAATAAAACACAGGAGGGAACAGGATTTGGGGCCTCTATGGAAATTCTGAGAGGCCAGGAGCCCTAAAAGCTGTGATTGCTTTATTTTTCCTTTGATGTAACAGTGTTCAAATGTAAGAGCAAGGCACATGCTGGTATCAGTGTAGAAACTCACCATATTATATCATGTAGGGTTTTTTTTTTTTTTTTTTAGATACTTGTATTATACTGTAGGGCAGTGTCAGATACACAGAGCCTTTTACTCCAAAACTGTCTCAGTGAAGACAAAGGGAAGCATACTTGAAACTAAATTGACAGCTTTATGGCTGCAAAGATAAATATAACACTTTTCAAGTAGTTAATTCATGAATAACCAATGAACCAGCAAAGGACAAAAAGTGACATATGGCAGCCTGGTGTAGATTAAGTGTGATTGACACATTCCCCTTCTTACCTTTTTCCTTTCTCTAATCTAGTGAAAGAAACAAAGCTAAGCTCATGTAGTCATGACACCGCACAGCTGGAAAATTTTACTTAGGCAAAGGGTAAACAGAGTTTATTCGTTTTTTTAATAGTGTAAAGTTGTTTGTGTTAATTGAAGTTTTACTGAAAATGAAAATTTGGCTTGACTTCCTGAAATAAAGTTAGACTGATAAAGCAATTTTTGTTTTATAAAATTAGTATTAAATCTGTATTTCCAAATAAGTAATACTTAGCCAGTTTATTTTGTCAGAATGTCTGTTAATGAACTACAAATGTATTATATTTGTCCTGAAGGAGAAAGATTGGATTTATTGTTTTTAACAAATAATTAGCAATTCATTGAAGATTTTCAAGTAATATTAAGGTTTTTAGAACAGTATACTAACGGGAAGGAGTACTGTATTTGCCCACAACCCAAATGATAACTCTTCCATGTTAAAACATCATCCTCCTTTGGTGGTTGGTCAAGGCTGAGGTGTTCAATCTCCTGAGCCACTTTGCAGCCTTGTGCTTCTCTCTGTCTTTGTCTCAGGATCCTGACTGAAAGATTTGACATTAAGAGGCTCCTCATAGCCAGATTCTTACCTCTCTCAGTGCCACTTTAGTTTTTTCAGACCTTTGAAATTGGCAGCAGAATTAGTGGTCAGGTTTGATTACATGTTCAAGACAGAGAGTTAATATTTGCTTTAAATGGCATACCCAGCATTTCTTCTCATCTTCACTCCATCTCCTTCCACAAAAAAGGATTCTGTAAACCTGCTCATGGAAGTACAGCTTCCTATCTGAATGCTAAAATTTTGTGTTTTTATTTTGAGTTACATGGTATTTGTGTTTTGGATATTTTAATGAGAGTTTAGGAGTCGGGGCCAGATTTGGGTTGGGTCTGTAAGATTAAATGGGAAAGGATGGTATGATGTCTGAAAGTCAAGGCTATGAAAGTTGGATGTCCATAGCACAAGCTTTGTTCTTGCCTATGAAACATTTACAATGATGTTTGTGATGGAAATGACCAGCACAGGTAAGTAGCAGTCCTGATGGAGAGGCTGTAAGAGAACACATTTTATCTTTTTGGTGGAATAGATTAGCGAATCCTCTTACTGTGAGGAAGCTTGGTAGGTTGCACAAGGAGATGAATGTGAAGGAAATATAGCCTAAATAGAAGTTTCATTACAACTCAGTCTCTGTCCCTGTTGTCCCTTTGTCCATTCCACATTCCAAATGGTATTGCAGGATACTCAGAGCTTTTAGTACAGGTCAAAAGCATGATTGGCCTGGCACAGTGATGCATGCCTATAATGCCAGCATTTGAGAGGCTGAGGCAGGAGGATCACTGTGAATTTGAGGTCAGTCTGGGCTACAAAGGACAGCCTGAACTGCATAGTGAAACCTGTCTCAAAGAGAAAAACAAAACAAAAAACCATGGTTGTTACACAGTATAAAGAGCACTGAGTTTTGAATGAGCAGTCTAGCATGCTAGTTAAGAGCATGCACTGTGACTCTCTGTTAGATGGTGACATACTGTTTTTCAAGAATGGCTGCCTAGCTGGCCAAATAGCTCAGCAGATTAAGCAGGCACAGGGGTCAGGGGTTCAATCCCCGGGCCTGCCATGCTGGCCCCACCCCCGGGGTGCACTGAGATGGCAGTGCAGACTGGACATGGTGGTGCACACCTGTAATCCCAGCTCTTGGGAGGCTGTAAACATGCAGATCACTATGAGTCTGATGTAGTAGTGAGACCCTGAACACCCTGTAGACCCTTCACTAAAATACAGAAAAAAAGTAAAACAAAATTGGGCCAGGGAGATGGCTCAGTAGAATAATGCTTGCCTGGCAAGCGCAAGGGCCTGAGTTCAATCCTTGGTACTGCAAAAAAAAAAAAAAAAAAAAAGAATGGCTGCTTGCCTTTATCATCTATGACCTTGAAACTGTTCCATCTAGAGGATGAATTTCCATCCCTTCTTCTTGAGTCTGCCCAAGCTCACAACTCATTTATGACCAATAAGATGTGAAAGTACTGGGTGATGACTGACGTGAGACCAGAAGAGGCAGGGTAGCCCGCCTTGTTTGCTGAGACACTTGCTTCTGGATCCATCTGTGGCCGTATAAGGTGTCCTGTTCCAAAGCTACTGTGTTATGAAGAAAGCCCAGACTACTGAGAGGCCATCTGTAGGTCCTTCAGGTGACAGCTCCAGTGGCCATTCTGGCAGAAAGTAGCATAGTAGCAGCAGGAGTCACATGTACAGGTGAAGATTGCTCAGGATGATTCCTGCCCCCAGCTGTGGCATCATCCCAGGTTGTCGGTCTCCTCAGTTGTGACCTCAGATGTTGTACATTGTCTTCTTTCTAATGTCCTGACCCATGGAATCCTTGAATATGTTGATTTAAGTCACTGCATTTTGATTTAATTTGTTATGTAGAAATAGTAACTTGGGGGAAATGTTTATTTTTTCTATTTTTGAATTTGTCCATTTTCTTGATGTTGAATTGTAGGGGGTTTTTAGAGTCTGTATATTATATTAACCCAGTGACAGAAATGTGATTTGAAAATATCCCACCCCCCAATTTTGTGTTGCTTTTCACTCTGTTAGTGTTCTTTCATGCACAGTTTTATATTTTGATTTGGTTTCATAACCAGGCACCCGCTATCAGGTCCAGTGTTGTGGAGCTTCACTTCTATTTACTTCTAAGATTTTTTTTTTTTTAGGCTCTTATTTTTGTATTTTTGATCCATTTGAGTTTGTTTTTGTATATGTTGTGAGGTAAGAGTCCCACTTCATTCTTTTGTGTGTGGGTCTTTAGCCTTCTGAACATAGTTTGTTGATTTCCTCCTTTAATTTTGAATTGATAATTCTTTACTGCTTTTTTTTTTTTTTTTTTTTTTTTTTTTATTGGGGATTAAACTCAGGCCCTTGCGCTTGCCAGGGAAGCGCCTACTCTACTGAGCCATCTCCCAGGCCCCACCTGCATTATTTTTCAAAAGGTATGCTTGAAAAGATGCTTTAAAGTACTGTATATAGCTTCAGTTATTCTTAGCAGGACAGTTGATCTCTAAAGCTTATTTGCTTTTATTTGTAAGAGGAAATTTCATTTAAGTTTTAAATGAATTGGATAAGAGCAGATGTTGTGTCCTAAATCATATAAAACATATGCAGGGAAGTAGCTTCTAGTCAGTATTCTTAGCTTTTAAATGCCATTTGTCTGGCTGCAGTTTTCATGGGAATAAGGTACAGCTCACCAGTTCTTTTTTCTTTTCTTGTCTGACTCAGTAGTTAAGTTTTATATTAGACTATAAATCTTACTAAGTGGCTGGTTGAAAAACAAAGATACACTTTTCTGTGAAAGACATGGAGATCAATACTTTCATTCAAACAGTACAAGTGAGTCACTGATTGACATCCTGGTTTTTCTGGACTTCAATTCAGGATTCTTTGATAAGAATTTTCATATGAGTTTGCTTGAACTGTTTGTAGCACTTTTTTTCCTTTGAAATGCAATCTTTCTGTATGTGACAAACATTATCTCCCTGCCATTCAGAGCAGAGAGAAGGTGGTCCTAAAGTCTTTAGATAGTAATTTGTTACATCTTAAAGGTGAATTAAAGTTTGTAATTAATTTATTTTATAATTTACATCTAATCTTGAAGTAGTTGTACCGAACTGGGGAAAAAATGATGGTGTCGACAGTGAGTGTATTGTTTACTCTGTATTCTGGCAAGTGTCTGTGATTATAATTGCTATCTGTCCTGTGGACAGGGAAGGAAAGTAAGACTGTGATGGGCTATCCCTATACTGGGGATTTCAAAGAACACAAAATGTAGTGTCTGTTGACTGACCATTCCCCTTTAAAATTACCCTGAAGCAGATAAAAATGGAAACAAACCTTTTGTAAATGAGGAGTGTAAGGGAATAGGAAAAATAAAAGAATCAAGTTATAACATGTATGGGTACAAGTTTGCTATGGTGAATGTGATCATTATGCATATCTGAAATGTACCAATGTGGGGATGGGAAGATAGCTCAGTAGAATAAGTGCTTGTCTGGCAAGCACAGGGTCCTCAGTTCAATCCCTGGTACTGAAAAAAAAAAAAGTACCAATATACTCAATAAAAAATTCAAAAAGAATAGCATTACCCTTACCTAAACAGTTGATTTCAGTTTCATCAGCTGTTTTTAAAATCCCCAATACATATGATATGATTCCTCTGTGGAGTGTACAGATCTAGTTGGAGTGAGGTGGTCACAGGAAGTCTGCCCTTGGGTGTCTTGAAGATAAACTCTAATACAAGTCTTGCACATTTACTCCCTCTGTGACTCAGTAAAACCTACTCATGAAGGAAATCTTGTCCTTGACTCAGGTCCATTTGTCACAGATCACACCCTCCAACTTTAGGATTACATCAGGCTGAAATTATGGACAAAGCAAATTGTTACGTTAATTCTTTTTAGACATAAAGAGTGGTTATTATTATATTACTCACAGTAATATCACCAGCAGTTTTATACATCCATGGTGATTTCTCCACCTTTCCCTTAGAGGTCTAGAGCCTTATAAAGCCCTTTTCACTTTGAAACAAAAATCATATTTATTGCATATGAAATGCTTTTCCCATGCCGAACATTGTGTTGTATTGTACCCAAGATGAGTAATATCCAGTGTCTACTTCTAGGCAGACAGACTCTTGCTAGGACCACATAACACATGGAACATAACAAAAGCTTACTCAGAATTGAATTTTAAGAATAGATTTGATTTCTATGAAATACTATCTTAGTTATTGGTGAGTTAAAGATTTATAATGCATTACACTGAAATCTTAAGAGCTCTCACTAGGTGGGAGAGAAGGAAGACATTTAAAAATTCTGTTTAGAAAGCTGTTACTGAACTCCTTTTATTTTAACTTCAGAGTCTGATAATCATTGGGGTTACAAAGTTTATTAAGATTTGGTTTTCCCCACGTGATACATAAACAGCTGTCTTCCTTTTACAAAATACACGTTGCTTTTAAGGTTTTATGTCTTTTATTTTTCAAACAGCCCCCTTTGGGCTTTCCAGCTGGGGTAACAAAGGCCCAGAGAGACTAAATGAAGACTGGAACACATTCTTAGCCTAGTCCTTTCTGCATTGTCTTTATGAAATACCGATTAGCTGGAGGAATTATGTAACCTGTGTAATAAGCTATGTGTGCTAGCACAATGGTCCTTATTCGGACCCTTTGAATAAATCTTGTATTTGTCTTTGAGTCACTATGCCTGGACAGAGTGCTAAAGCAAGATCATTTAGTGGTTTAATGATACTGAAGAAATTAGGTATTTTTCTTATATTACTTGGACATACATTTGTTGAGTGCATAATATAGGTTAGACACTGTAATAATTGAAAGTTCCGTTGTTATGCACTTTGTAATTTAATCATGCCTCATTAAAAAAGATTTGGAAGTACAGATAGGTGAGGATTCAGAAAACCCAATTATACTGAGATACCACTTGATTGCCAATATGGCACTGATTGCAAACCCTTGTTATTGTGTTTTTAAGATGAAAGATGTTAATGTATGAGTTGGTTTGATTTTCTAAACTAAAACCTCAGTATTCAGGTTTAATTGCAGTGCTGCCACCGTGTGATAAATATGTAGGTTTTGGGTTGCAGTTTGGGCAGTTGGTCTCTAAAAGGTCTGCCATCACTCATTGGGGTATAGTTTCTTTCCCTACACAATTAGCAATAGGATGTCAAACAGTACATTTTGTGATCAAATAAGACAACAGATTTAGACTAGGAGCTTGAATCTGTTTGGAAATAATACCTGTTTTTCCCTGTTGGTCCCCTATTGAAGCTATCATTCACAGTGAACAAAAGTGATTTATTCAAGTCATTAATATGTAAGCACTTACTACCGAGACTGTGGGAGGTATTCAGTAAAATTGCTTTCTTTTTTTCTTGTTTCTGGATAGTGGTGTGATTTTATATCAGAATGAATATTCCATTTTCACACTGACTTCTTGTAAGCATACATTGAAATAAGCTATTCCATCTTTGACTATTCAGATTTCTAACATGCTGCTATAAAAGGAAAAGCCACATGAGAAGTTATGAAGTTATAAGTAATTGAAAGTAAAAGAAGCTGGTAAGGTGGCACATGCCTGTAATCTCAGCACTTGGGAAGGCTGAGGTGGCAAGATCTATCAGTTCCTGGCCAGCCTAGTTTATGTGGTGAGTGCAGGGCCAGCCTGGCCTACATAGTGAGCCCCTGTCTCATAAAACGAGAGACAGACAGACAGACAGACACAGACACACAGACATACACAGACACACAGACACAGAGACAAAGAGAATGAAAATGAAGAGAACATAAGGGCCAGATGTGGTGGTGCACCCCTGTAATCTCAGCTTTTGGGAGGCTGAGACAGAAGGGTCACCATGAGTTTCAGGCCAGCCTACGCTACATAGTAAGTTCAAGACCAATATAAACTACATAGCAAGATGCTAGCTATCTCACATAACATTAAAAGAGAGAGAGAACCTAAGGAAATGTTAATAGAGTGATAAATGTTATTTGATTTATACTGTCAGAAGCACTGTTCTGCTTTAGGTGTGTTATTCTAGGGAAAGCTGATTTCAGCTGATGGCCAGCTCTGAAAACAGGCATGTTGGAGATATGTAAAAATTTTGAACAATGTTCAATGTCAACTCAGTGGTTTTACCAAGGGTAGAACAGGGAGGAGGGGTTTAATGCTGAGACAGGAATTTATGGTGTGGCAAAGCTGCTGGGAAGTGGGCATGACCTATTAATCACATACCCAGGACACATGCAGAACAGCTCTCAAGCCCTGCACCTGGTACCAATCAGAGAAGGCTCTCTTCAGTTCTTTTGGCATGAGATCAAGTAGGTTCTTGCTAGGATGGCCTAGATCTGACATCTGAATGGAGGATACAAAAGACAGTTGCCATTAACCTCAGGGCCACTTGCATTCTTTCTTCATGGCCTGGTCTGCATTCTGCAGAGCTTATGTCTTTTCTTACCTTTAATAACTTCAGTAAATGTAAAACTTCACTGTCCTTTGTGTGTTTTCTTTCCTAGTTCTTTGTTCAGAACAAGAACCTAGAAAGACCCAAGCTCCAACAACCATGCTATTTTAGGTCATGACCTTACATCTAAGTTATTACCTAGATTACATAATTTTTAAAAATGTATTTTAGTACAGGATCTACAGGGTCTCACTACACAGATAGCACTCATAGTGATTCTCCTGTTTTCAGCCTCCCAAGTGCTGGGATTACTGGCCTGCACCACCACACCCAGTCTTAGATCACATACTTTGCAATACAAAATAATACATACTTTGGCCTCAACAGTGAATCAGTCTGTTTTATTTTAAAACCTGATTGTTTTGTATAATAATACCCTTTTTAAAAGAAATATAGTAATATTGTTGAATTTTCTGTATAAATTTAACCATCTGTGTCTTTGTTTTAAGACCGATGCTACTTTTTAATTATAATGAAGACTAGAAACATAAGCAGGGGAGGTTCTCCTATTGTGCTTAAAACATAAGACTGTGTGAAGCAGCGGACTGATTTCATAGTGATGAAAACTCACATGCAGTCATCCACCATGAGTGTACTTAGAGGAAAAAATTGTTGGACTTTTCCCTCACAGTATACACTTTAAGAAAAATATAGTTAGTCATAGTATCAGACTGACCTGTTAAAATTCTGTGGGCTGCTAGTAAAAATAAGCATTAATTTTAAATTAATTTAAAATACTCATAATTATTCTTTGGCTGTTAAGTATCTCCCCTCTTATATATTCATCCATGTTTTAGAAGAATACAGGGCCATGCATGTTAGATACTTTATTGTGCAGTTAATGATCTTTAATTTTCTTTTGAGGGCCTCATAGCCATTTTGTATGTTGTGTCAGTTCCCCACTACTTTCATATCTTGGATTAGATTTCAGAAAGAACAACTGTCATATTTGAGAAAGTGAAAGTATAGTAGGAAAGTTAGAAATATACCCTTGTTAGTCTTAAAATGTAGTCCAGAATGCGGTGGGGTTTTTTTAGGGGGTGACAGACATGCTGTCTTCATCTTTATAGCATTGTCGCCCACCCTCTATATTGGAGATTGAACCCAGTGCCTCCCACATGGTAGCTACATCCCTAGCTCTGTACATACCTGTGACACTGATGCAGAGGTAGGAACACAGGTACCACTGAAGGCCTGCTTCGTCATATCACTTTTCCTTTTCTCTGACCTGTGGCATGGTTTTTCCTTCACTACAACTTGTCTCTTCTATTTCTTGAGTAAACTACCGTACCCAAATAGACTTCTATATGGTGGTTAAGAGCTGGCTAGAAATTTGATGTATTCTGAAGTGCTTGCTCAACATTTGAATTCCCAAGTTTGAAGCTTCGTCTTCTAAGCTAGAGCATCTAGGTCTAAATAATCAGTGGGTAGCAGGTATTATTAGCACCTTCCACTCCCCAGGAAGAACACTAATAGAACCAGTGAGTACAGGAGGTTCAGGAGGACATTCCTTCTGAGGATCTCCTGCTCTTTCTCCATACACTCCTTTCCTTGACTGGATTTCTTCTCTGCCTTGAACTAGCAGACATTTCTCCTTATAGACTTGATAACTCTCTGGAACTGAATTCTTTAGCAATAGCATCATTTTCATTCAGGTAATATCCTTTTTTGATAAGATACTAAATAAGTCTTTTTTTTCTCTCCCAGCCACATGTCACCATGTAGTTCAGGCTGGCTTTGAACTCACTATGTGGTGCAGGCTGGCCTCAAACCCTTAGGGGTCCTCTTGCTTCAGCCTCCCATGTTCTGGGATACTGGCATGTACTAACTTGCCTGGCTTAAATACACACTTTGAATTTAAATTTAAGACCAATTTGGCATTGAAGTATTTAGCTCAGTGTTAAGAGCATGTGCTTAGCTTATGAGAGCCTGAGTTCAATTCCTACCAACCCCTGTCCCCTGAGAAAAAAGAATAATCTTTTTAAATTTTTTTTAATCTTTTATTCATTTTAAAGAGAAAAAAAAAAGATAAAATAGCAGTGAAACAGTTTCAAAACAGGTTGGTAGAACAGTTACAATAATTAATACATTGCATATTGTTGTCTTCATAGTAGTTATTCAGAGGACAAGATGCAGACATGATATCTTGTCTAAATAATATTAGTGCAAAACTTTCTTCTCATTGGACTAAGAGAAAGTAGCTGTATATCTATCCTATGTTCATTACAAAATGGTCCTTTATTTATGTCCCCCTTTTTTGTTTTGTTTTGTCACAGATGGGTGTTCCACTGCAGTTAGAGAAGCTGTATTTGGAGAATTCTTTAAAGGACCTTTTCATACTTGGGGCTGGTCTAAAGATTGTAGGTACTTGAATTCAGCAAAATAACCCAATGTAGTCCAGTAGTCCATAATAGTAGTGGGTTATCCACAGAACTGGCAATTGTCAGAAGTTGTTGACTTGAGCCTTTTACAGCTCAGCATATTAATATGGCCTTACTTTTTATACTTCGTTTTTGTACTTTTCTGCTGGATGGCTAAGACCAAGTTAAAGCAAGACCTATATCACTAAAAATGTAACTTTTGTATTTGACAAGGTCAGTCAAATCTTTAAAAAATTAATGGCAATATGTCATCTGAACCTCATGCTCTTTTGGTAGATTTTGGATGCAGTGCGGAGTATAGTGCTGCTCTACTCAGGCCCAAGATGCAAAGGTGTTCTGGAGTGCACAAGAATGGAGCAGCCACTTAAAGACAGAGTGGTACAGACAGTTTTTATCTTGACTACATGCATTGCAAATGTATGGCTTGTCTCATGATTTTAAAAATTGAATTATGTTTAAAAATACAAAAAATAATACTTTAATAGCCGATCAGATAGCTCAGCAGATTAAAGCCCCTGCTTAAGCAGACGCAGGGGACAGGGGTTCAATTCCCAGGCCTGCCATGCTGGCCCTGCTCCGGGGGCGTGCTGAGAAGGCAGTTGAGACTGAGCGTGGTGATGCATGCCTATAATGCCAGCTCTTGGGAGGCTGTAAACAGGAGGATCACTATGAGTCCAATGTACGTAGTTGAAGACCCTATAGACCCTGTGCTAAATGTAAAACAACAACAACAACAAACAAATTAAAAAAGTACTTTTATTGTTTGGTGAGTTACCACAAACTGAACATGCTTCTGTCATCAACACACAGTCCAGGAAGTGACATGTTATTAACACTCCACAAGCCTTTTCTCTTTGTGCCCAGGCACTGTCTTTGTCGTAGTGATGTTGCAAAAGTGACAAGTGTTCCAATTTATAACATCATATAATATATGGTGATATTTGTAGGAAAATGGATGTGCCTGGAAAATAGCCTTATCTGTTTAAATTTTGTTTTGTTTTTTGGTGGTAGTGGTACTGGGGGGTTTACCTCAGGGCCTTCCACTGGGCTATATCTCCAGTTCTTGCATTTTGGGATGGTTTTTGCTAAGTTGCCCAGGCTGGGCTCCAACTTGCAAGCTTTCTACATTACCTTCTCAGAGTGCTGGGCTTACAAGTGTGTACCATGGTATCTGACTTCATTTTTTTTTTTTTTAAACATTATTCAGTTTTAAAAAGGGAGTAAATTCTTTCACATGCTACAGCATGAATGATCCTTTAGTATATATACTAAGTGAAATAAGTCATCAGAATGACAAATGCTGAATAATTTCACTATATTAAAATAGCTAAAGAAGTCAGATTCATAGAAATTGATAGCAACATGTCAGTTGCCAAAGGGTAGAGAAAGGGGGAAGTGGAGAGTTTGTTTAATATTAATTAGAGTTTTAGACCTGCAAAGCTTCTGTTGTTCTGTTGCAGATCTGTATATGAATATATTACTGACTGTACACTTAGAGTAGTTAAAAAGACAAATTTTATGTTAGTGTTCTTTGCCACAATTAAAAAAAAAAAATAGAGAAAAAAAAGTATTTATGTTCAGACCACCTTCCAGTGTCTGTGCAGTATTTGGCATCCAGTTTTCTCTTGTCCAGTATTGTGTTTCTAAGTTTATCCTCGTTCATTTTCATTGCTGTGTTTTATTGCATAAATATTACAAAAGTTAGGGGCTAGGGAGATAACTCAGTAAAAGTGACTGCCTGAGTTCAATCCCCAGTACTGAAAAAAAAAAAAAAATTACAAAAGTTATTCTTATTGTTCTTCTATTCCATTGTATCTCAGTTACTTTTTACTTGTTGCTGGGACAGCATAAGGACTTCCAAAATTAGGAAAGGAAGGGTGTATTTAGCTCACAGTTAGTGGAGGTTTCACTCTGCTGTCCCCAAGGCAGACTGCTGCAGTTCATGGCCATGGAAAACGGAGAGCAGAGGCAGAACAGCAGCTGTGGTGTGTATCAAGCCTCTCTCTCTTCCTTCTACGCAGGCTGCGAAGACCGGAGTTCCTCCAAGGAAGTTCTCCAAATCCTCTCCAAGGAAGCAGACAAGCAGAAGCCATCCTCAAACCCTTTAATATACCCTTTTTGTGCTGAGTCACTCCCCACCCTAAGGCGGGGCCCCCACCACAGGGTGTGGACTCCAAGCCAGTTCAGCGGAGCTTCTGACATCTCAAGTTGACACAATGTATCAACTACCACACATTA
>NW_004524607.1:1422733-1434202 GCF_000260255.1 Octodon degus
ATGTATTTCCATTTTGATGAATATTTGTATGCGTTTTCATTAAGCAGAGGTCTTGGAATGAAATTATTAGATTATTGGGTATGTTCATGAATAGTTAAATTGATACTACCAGTTTTCTTTTAAAAACAATTTACACTCTACCAACAGAATGTGACTTGTACTCACTGTATATCCATGGCAACACTTGGAATTGTCTTTCACATTCTTGGCATTCTGACATATAGATGTAGATTACATATATTATGTATTTATTATGGTTTAGATTTAAAAATCCTCTCAAATTCTCATGTGTATGAATCATAGGGGCCTTGTACTCTTGTGTGGATTCACCTATTGATGAGTTCATAGCTCAATATGCGATTAGGATGAAGCCTGGTTGGAGGTGGGTCTATGGGGGTGCACCCTGGGAGGGTGAATTCTTATCCCTGGCTCCCCTCTCTCTTTCTCTCTGCTTCCTGAATGCCAGGTGTTGAGTACCTTTTCCTCCCTATTTCTGACTACAGGCTGAAATTGGGCCAAAATATACCTCTTCTTTAGCACATGAAGGTCTTAAGGGACATCCAGATATAAGTAATAACAAACATTTAATGAAATTCTTTGAAGAGCCATCTTTTAAAAGCATTAGCCAACTAGGTATAGAAGGGAATTTATATCATCTGGTAAAGGTTAGCCATAGAGAACATGCAGCAGCATCATACTCAGTAGTAAACTAGAATTAATGGAGGCTTTCTCCTTGAAATCAGAGTTAAGACAGGGATCCCTGACTTATCAGCACCGTAGCTGAGGTCCGTCCTCGTCAGTGCAACACATAAGAAAAAGAAATAATATTACGTATGAATTGGAAAGGAAGAAAAAACCCTGTAATTTGCAAATAACATGATTGAGTATGTATGGAGAATACAAATTACTCTGTTGCTGAAGTTTTAAAAATAAATTTTTTTTACCAAGGAAGCTGTATAGAAGGTCAATATAAAAGCAACACTTTATATAGCACTCCTAAGCAAAAATAAAATACAAAAACAACCATTTTACATTGCATACATAAGTTGCATTTTGTAACATGAACATATAATGAATACGTAAATTAGGAGTAAGTCTAGAAGGGCCGGCCTGATACCTCAGTGGACTTAAATGCATGCTTCAGCAGAGCGCAGAAGCTGGACTTCGATCCCCAGCCTGCCCCGTGCCAGCCCTGCCGCAGAACACACTGAGACAGCGATTGAGACTGGGCGTGGTGGCTCGGGCCTGTAAAGTCTGATCTACATGGTGAGACCCTGGAGACCCTGTAGATCCTGTCCTAAATAGCGAAAAACAAAAATAAAATAAAGGATGCATAGAAGGTCACAAGGAGATGCATCTCTTGCTATAGAGAAGTGGTCCAAGGGAAAAAGCGTGAGCAGTGAGGAGAAGAAAAGATAATTAGAATAAAGATATACCATGTACAGGAACCTGATTACCTCAGTTAATGTAAACATTAAATGCCATACCATGACCTTAGATTAATAATACAATAAGAATAAAAATGGGATAAGGGAATTGGAGGAAGAGGAAGAGTTAGAGAGGGAAAGAGAATGCAATTTAAAAAACAAAATCAAGCTGTGGTATGTATATGTAATCCAAGATCATTGTAAACAGCATGAACTGCAAACATGTAATAATAAAATTAAAATGCAATCCCAAATTAAAATTTTACAAAACCTATTAAATATACTTTATGTGTGTGTGTGTGTGTGTGTGTGTGTGTGTGTGTGTGTTCTAGGGAAGGGTCTATAGCTTGTTCAGGGTCTCACTACTAGTTGGGTCTCAGTGATCCGCCTGTTTACAGCCTCCCAAGAGCTGGGATTACAGGTGCGCACCACCACACCCAGTCTCCAAGGCTGTCTCAGACTGCCCTGCGGGCAGGGCCAGCACAGCAGGCCTGGGAATTGAACCCCTGAACCCTGCACCTGCTTGTAGGTGCTTTAATCTGCTGAGCTATTAGGCTAGCCCTTAAATATACCTTTTTGAAAAGGTATGTTACCACTAAAAAGAAATTAGCTTGAAAATGTGATAAAAATGTTATTTGAGTATAAGTTAAATCTTTTAAAGTTATTTAATATTCACAATAAAATTAAACATCTGTAAAAAATGTTAGAACTCATAGTAAACTATTAAATCCAAATAATAAAACCTTATTTTTTTCCGAACTATCTTTTTTTTAGGATCAAATAATGTTCTTCCTTTAAGCTCTAATTCCACTTAGCAATACTGGAAAAAAAATTGAAATAGTTAAGTGGCAAATGTGAATACTCTTGACAAACTAAATAAATACTGTGACATGACATGCTAAAATATGAAAGGGGAATGGAGTGATTTTTAGCCTTGGTGATAAGGTGTGTCTGTCAAGGTGACATTTGAATTGAAACTAAGAATCGTGTGGGAACCTGGGCAAGCACACAGGCTCCATAACTTCAAAGCATAAAGCAGGCTGAGGAAGCCGGAGGAGATGCCAGCAGGCAAGAGGCAAGTGTCAGGGTCTCCGTTGTGCAGATCTTTGTAGAATGTAATAGGAAGTCTGGATTTTATTCTAAGTGTCATGAGAAGCTGCTAATCACAGGTTTCAATCAGGGAATGGTTACACAGTTTGGCTTACCATTTTGAAAAAGGATTTCTCTAGAAAGGGAAGGAAGGCAGAACATTCAGCAAAATGGTCTCAGTGCTCTGAAACAGAACTGGTGGTGCCTGGAACTTGCTGTAGCAGTGGAGATACAAAGAAATAAACAGACTTGAGATGGGAAGCAGAACTGATGAGACTTGGTGAGTTGGATAGTGAAGGACGAAGTACACAGCAGAGGAATTTCACAAAATTTATGTTTTCCTTAACCCTCCTTAAAAACGTTTGAGCCCTCGGGCTGGGGTGCAGCTCAGTGGTGGAACCCTTCTCTCCCACAGCAAGGCCCTGAGGATGAGTGCTAGTACTGCAAAACGACAAGCAAAGAGCACACAAAAGACACCTCTGCTATGCAGTTGGATTTGCCTTTTTGGGTAGTTCTTGTGGTTTGGGTTTGGTTTTGTTTTGCCTTACTGGTACAAGGGACTGAACACTACTACTGAGCTACATACATCCCCAGCTCTTTAAATGATTTTGAGATAAGATCTTGCTAAATTGCCATGGCTAGCCTCCAACTTGCAATTTTCCTGCCTCAGCCTCCAGAGCAGCTCGGATGATAGACTTCTTCCACCCCTACCTCCAGACCAGTTCCAATTTAGTGATAAAGTGTCTTGGTGGAAAGTGTAGCGAACTATACTTTGTAAATCTGATCATTCATGATTTCTCAATAGTTTGAAAAAGAAAATTTCAAGGCAATTATCTTGTTGCTTTCAAGACACAGAAGTAGGATAGTCAGTGTTTCTTGACATTAAAAAGCTCATATAATAGGCCTCTGATCCATAACCATTTTGAATATGAGTAAGTTAGACCCCTCTAAACATTTACTTTAGTCTCTTAAAAGCTCTTGTGTTAGAAAAATTAAATACTATATTTACAGAAATAAACGAATTGGTGTCTGTGATTAGCAATGGAATCTAGAAGGTGCAAATTACATGGCTGACCTCTCTTACTCAGCTTTTAACACCTGGATAGGCAAAATTGGGGCTGGTCTGCGCCAATGAGGAGGAATTGTCTTGTTGAACCCCAGTCACTGTGTCTGCCTAAGCAGGTGCTTTAATCTGCTGAGCCATCTGGACAGTCCTAGAAAAGTTTTTAAGAAATTAAAAAAACAAAACAAAACAAACTAAAGTCCTCAGTTGTGTGCTGTGGGAAGGAGGAAGCTGAACCCAGGGCATTATGCATGCTTAAAGTACACATTCTCCAACCACAGTATACCCGAGGCCCATTTTTATTACATCTCTAGTATTTCTGGCTTCATGTGTATATTTTGATGCAGTGCTATTTGATATTAATACTTTTAGCTATTATATTTTTCTACCTTTGTCCCAGTTCAGTGCTTTTCCCCTGAATTCTCCTCTTGAACTATTTCTATCTTCCTTAAAAAAAAAAAAAAAGAATAAAAAAACCATTAGAAACAATGAACAATTTCACTAAACAAAATTACATTATCTTGCTTTGTATTTGAATGTGACTTTTGTTTTTTATCTTTCTTGGCATTTTAATTGATTGTTAAATAGCATATATTTGAAAGGTCTTGATCCTTTCAGCGGTGCTGAATTCATCTTGTTATGCCATGGTCATAGGTTGTCTGCGCAGGAGGATGGACCTTTTCCCTGTGGATGTTCTGTGTCCTGCAGACCTCTGGTAGCTCCCCTAGTGCCTCATCCATATGGCCAGTGTGTGGTGGGGCACCCTGGGCCTAGCTGGAGTATTAGAACAGAGGGGCCTGTCTGGTCTCAGGCCTCTACCTCTCCAGCCCCATGTGGTGGTGTCTGCTTGTAATCTCAGGTTTTTAAGAGACTGAGTGAGGAAGATCACAAAGTCCAGCCTGCCAACTCACATCAAAAAATGAAAAAAAGGTTGGGGATGTAAATCAGTGATGGTGTACCTCTGGGTTCATGGTTCAGTTCTCAGCACTACAAAAAAAGAAAAGTGAGGGGCCAGCCAGATAGCTCAGCAGATTAAAGCGCCTGCTTAGGCGGAACGCAGCAACCAGGGTTCTATCCCTGTTGTGCCAGGCCAGCCCAGCCCCCAGGGCTCTCTTAAGACAGCGATTGAGACTAGGCGTGGTGGCATGTGCCTATAATCCCAGCCTTGGGAGGTTGAACACAGGAGAATGACTATGAGTCCAATCTACGTAGTGAGACCCTGTAGAACCTTTACTAAATACAAAAGAAAAAAAAGAAACTGGTCCTTTTAGCAGGGTAACCATACTTCTTAGATGGCATTTAGAGTTCTCAAGAAACTGCCAGGCCTCCCTGAGGCTGAGGTGTGACACTATCACAGTGTTAATCGGCCTAGTGCTCCTGGGGTGGAAGTGAGTCACCAGACCAGCCTGCATGCACAGCAAGTGTGCAAGGTTGGGGTGGTGCTTGCTTACCACAGCATGAGAGTTTAAGGCCTGTGCATTTGTTGTTTGTGGTTGGTGGGACTTTGTTCTTGTGGCTTAGGTTGATTTGCTTATATTTCCTTTAAAGTATTTGTTTCAGGTTTTTGATTTGATAAATTTCTTTATCAACATCAAGACCAGAAATACCTTTATCTCAGTCACCATGAAGGATGCTTTTGGCATGATTTTATTTCCTCTTTTACATTTTATATTTAGGTCATACTATAAATTTAAATATTGTGTATCACTTTTTAAAAGTACTAGATATTTTCAGTCATTGTTGAAGCAGTAATTGTTTACGTCTGAATTAACTTAGCTTAGTCTTTTACCTTATTTATTTTTATTTTTGGGGTTTTTTGAGACAAAGTTTCCTTATGTAGTCCAGACTGGCCTTGAACTCATTATATAGTCCAGGCTGGCCTTGACTTGACAGGGATCCTCCTGCCTCAACCCCTTGAGTGCTAGGGTTACTGGTCTGCAGTTTGGTCTTAATGCATGCTGTTAGCCCTCATATACCATTTTTTGAGGAATTTGGATTTAATTTTTGATAAAGTACAGTATACCTTCAATTAGTGTTTCAAAGAAGGTAGTGTAGATTATATAGTATCTATTTGTTCAAATTTATATCCTCCTCTTGTCTTCACAGTTGGGTATAGAGTTCTGTGTTTCTTAGGAGTTCACACTTATTCCATGAGGAGAGGAATTTGTTGTAGAGAAATGCAAGGCCCCTCTAATGTACAATTCCTTGCAGATTCTAGAACTTTTTGAAGAACTGATGTAAAATTTTGAACAGGAAGTGTTAGTGAAGTATCAGTCTGTACTTTTGTCCTTCTGTAACTGTGTCCTGTTTAGTCTCTTCTTCCATTTAGCTAGTTTCTTCAACAGCAGTTACACAGTCTTTGTTAGATCTTAGGTCCTGAATCTGCGCTTGTCATTTTCTCACACTGCACATTCATATTTTTGTTCTTTAATTGTACATCGTGGGAAACTTGCCCACTGTCACTTCCTCCTTAGGCATTCAGCTTTTGCTCTACGCAGTGTGTGTTACAAGTCTCCTTGACGTCTCTCTTGCTCTGAGTGCCTGTCCCTGCCTGTTTAGCATAGTGCTTCTTTATTCCCTCTGCACCTGTTCTTAGCAGCGGTGCCTTTCTAGGGCCTGGTAAGCTGCTGCAGTGCTGATTTTCTCCCTGGTCCTTGGAGTGAATCATCATTCCGTCCCAGCCAAGCTTTCCTTCCTGCTCCCCTCTGCTGCTGCAACCCGTGACTCCGTGTGTGGGGGGTGGGGGCCAAGCCCTTTGCCCACACAACTTCCTGTGCAGCTGCGCTGTCTGCTGTCAGAGGCCAGGGTTCAGCTGGCAGTGGCACATTTCAGTCCTTCTTCACTGACACTGTAGTCAGTGGGAATTTCATCTAGAGGTCTCACCGCTGGGAGCTGCGCGCACACACCCTACGTTGTGATCCTTTTTGTTCCCCATTGCCCTCTTGTTTGTCTTGATAGGTGTGTTAAATGGAATGTATGAAACTGTATCAAGAAATGGTAGTCTAGTGCCCTCTTACAGTCAATAGTATTTTTTCTTGTTTTATCTTTTATTAATTTTTAAAGAGGGCTCATCCTGTGGGCACAGAGACCCTCTCTTCAGGTGTCACCTCTCTGTGGCTTCCCTGTCAGGTACTGAGGGAGGGAGCCCAGCTTTCAGTGACCTTTTCAGCTCTGCTTGGCCTAACTGCAAAGGGGGGCAGCTGCAGAGGGCTTGCCTTCTGAATAACCTGAGCTGAGAATGAAAGGTTAAGGCTCTTTGAGGCTTTTCTCCTTTAGAAGTTTTAGGAGAACCATGGCTATATATATATATATATATATATATATATATATATATTTTGTGCTGTGGAGGGTTATCAGGGATTGAATCTAGGTCCTTGAACCTGCTAGACAAGCACTTTAGCACTAAACTACATAGCCAGTCCCCTACCTGTCTCCCTCTCCCCCTCCCCTCCTCATACCCTTCCCTTCTCCCTGCTCCCCTCCTCATACCCTCCCCTTCTCTCCCTTCCCCTTCTCTTCTCTCCTGTCTGTTATCTTTTCTTTTCATCTGTTCTCTACCCCCTCCCCTCCCTTCCCCCCCTCCCTTCCCCTCTCCTCCTCTCCCCTTCTCTCCCCTCCTCCTTTTCTCTTTTCTAATCTTTCTCCTTAAATTACTAAATTGCCAGGCTGGGTTGGAGCTTCCATCTTCCTGCCTTAGACTCTCAGAGTGCTAGGATTGCAGAAGTGTGCTGCCACACATGGCTCCCAAGCCCTTTTTAAAATTTTATTTTGAGATTGTTGCTTAATTTCCCAGGCTCATCTTGAATTTGTAGATGCTCCTGCTTGAGCCTCCCAAGCAGCTGGGAATATAGGTGCATGCCATAGTTTCATGTTCCACACAAACAAGTTTATGCTTAATTTTTAAAATGTTTAGCTTCTTTTAAGTTTTCTTTTTCTGGTGCTGGGAATTGTCCCCAGGGCCTTGAATATGCTAGGCAAGCTTTCTGCCATTGAGCTCATCCCCATCCCCAAAATGTTTACTTTCTTAGTCATTGCTTTTCTTTTTCCTTTTTTAAAAAATTTCCTTCAATGTTTACTTGCATGCTGTTGTTTATTTATTTGAGACAGAATCTTGCTTTGGAGTACAGGCTGGCCTTGAACTCACTATGTAGCCTAAGTTGGTCCCCAACTCAGTGATCATCCTGCCTCAGCTTCTGGATTGCTGGGATTACAAGCAGTGTACCACCATGCCTGGCAGGCTTAGTCTGTTGTGTTCTGAAAGTGGGAATCATCACATTCCTTAAAAAAAAATTTACCCATGTTTTATTTCTTTACTTTTGCCATTTATGCTTTTTTCCCCCCCTTAAATGCCGGCATTTAAATCACTATTGAGGTTTTATTTGCACTTATTACTCATCCATTTTCATTTCAGTTTTTGCTGCCTTAAATCTTTTACCTCTTTTCTTAAGCACAAGCACCTATATTGCCAGGGTTTGAATTTAAAGGCTGAGAGGATATGGACTCATAAGGTAGTAGTACCAGTGGGCAACTACTACCTTAGACTATGTAGTTTCTAAATTGATTTTATGTTGTCCCCTAAAATTATAAATTGGAAATATATTAATTGATACTATTTGCTACCAGGTGTGGTGGCTCATGTCTATAATCCCAGCACTCAGGAGGCTGAGGCAGGAAAATTGCTGTGAGTCTGAAGCCAGCCAGGGCTATATAGTGAGTTTAACTCCAGCCTGAACTGCATAGTGAGATCCTGTCTCAAAACAAAACAAAACAAAACAAAACAAAACAAAACACTCTAGCAAACTATCTCCCAGCCAAGTGTGGGTTTCAGGCCTGTAGTCCCGGCTACTCAGAACGCTGAGAAAGGAGGATCACAAATTCAAAAGATAGGCAACTTAGCAAGGCCTTATCTCAAAAAAGATGTAAAAAGTGGTGAGAATGTAGGTCACTGGTAGATGCCTTATCTGGCATGTGCCCGTGTTCAATTCCCAGTACAAAACAGAATAGAACAGCTTCCCGTGGCAGTGATTTGCCTCCCAGATGGGAATGGTTCTGGACAGCACATGCTGCTGCATGAGATGGCTATTGTTTTTGAGTTTCCTGCTCTGTGACATGGGTTTTGTGGTTCAACACGAAGTGTGGTCTTTGGGGTCAGACCTGTGTGTGTCCCAGCTCTGTCACAGAACAACAAGTGTCAGAGCCTTTCCCGGATGTACTTCTTGAGCCATTTCCAGTCAGACATTGGTACTCGACTACTTTGAAACGTATGGTATTTGGTACTTGGTGCATACTGATGTGAGCATTTTGCCCTGGTACTTGTCGTTTGTAGGGTCAGCGTCAGTTGCGTCGTGGCTTGCTGCCCTTTCCAGTACCAACTTCTTTGGTACTAACTGCTTTGGGTACTCATTGTATCTCAGGAACAAGACGTTATGAGGTATACTGGAATTCTAGCTCAGGAGAGATGACAGTCATATAACCCTGTCATGGGTATCATGACAAGTATGTGCAGTGTATATAGAACATCATGCATGGTGCCTGCCTTTGGCAGTCACCAGGCTGTAGGACCAGCTGGGCCCACATCAGGCCATCCAGGGAAAGAGCATACATGGAAAGGCTGTTCTGAGAGGCTCTGCTCTGAGGAAGCCCAGCTTTGGGAAAGCCTGGCTCTGGTGTGTCTGGGCCTGCTGGAGAGGTTGCTGGCCATGTCCATGGTTGGCTTCAGGCCCTGCTCTTGCAGCAGCAGCTGCTAATGCAACTTCTAGTGCATTGCTAAGACAAACCTTGGGTCTAATAACCTGGGGCTGGTGGTCTAGAGAAAGACTCACTTTAGGAAACTGTCTCAGTTACTCTTCTGTTGTTGCTGGGACAAATACCCGAAACCCAAAATGAAGGAAGGAAAGGTTTATTTAGCTCACGGTTACTGTAGATTTCAGTCCATACTCAGCTAGCTCCAAGGCAGAGTGGCACAAGGCAGAAAACAACCTTTCATGGTGGAGGCAAAGAACAAGAAAGCAAGAGAATGGCATCAGCTCAGGCAGCTAGCTAGTCTTCTCCCCTCCTTACATTGTAATGCAGATTACCTGCCCCAGGGCAGGTGCAGCATCTGCACCCACAGTAATTAATCACAAACTCCAGGAGCTGCCCCAGGACTCTAGGAGGCCTTGTGGGGACAACTAGACACAAACCGTAACAGAAACAGACTCAGCTTCTAAGACCGTATAATTTCAGTAATAGTACAATGTAAGAAAATTATCTCTTCTTTTTGTTTCTTTTTTGAGACAGAAAAAAGCCCAGACTGCCCTTGAATTTGGAGTGATCCTCCTGCCTCAGCCTTCTGAGTACTGCGACTACAGGTGTGTGCCACTATACCCTACAAAAAAATGCCTCTTACAAATTAAGTATTCTTGGGGGAGGGAGCATGGGGAGATGTCGGTTATAGTGTACAGAGTTTCAGTTTCATTACCTAGGAAGAATGGGATCTGTAGCCCAGCGTGGTACTGTAGTTTAATACTAATGTATATTTCAAAATTGTTAAGAGTGAATTTCAAGTGTTTCTACCACAAAAAGATAAGTATATGAGGAAATGAATATGTCAATTGGCTTGACTTAATCATTCCACAATACATGCATTTGCTAAAATAACACATTTTACTGCATAAGTCTATATAATTTTTATCAATTAACATCTCTTGCATCAAGGCTTTTACATTTCTGTGGAGCTAGTGATCAAACCCAGGGCCTGTGTGTGCTGGGGAAGCCTCTGTCACTAAGCACCCCCCAGTCTGTGGCACTTAGAGGCTTTTCATGTATCTTGGCCGGTCCTCCTCAGTGGTTTTGGGTTGGCTGCCATTTTGGGAGAATATCCTGCTCTACCCTGAGGAGTTTATCTTGGAGACTGGCAGAATTTTCCTTGCCGCTGCTGCTGGCAGTTGCTATCTTGTAGGGTGGCTTGCTTTGTACCCAGTGCTGGAGCCCTTGAGAAGAGGGTCTGTCTCTCTGTCCCACAAGCCGTAAATTGCTAGAGATATGAAAGACTGGAAAAGTATTTGTACAGAGCTGTGTTCTTTGACTTCTAAAAGGATTGCTTGACCACTTTTGAAACCCAGGCCCTGTGCCCCTTTACTTACCTTGTTTCTAATACACTGGTCCCAGGCTCAGCTGCAGAATAGGAACCTTGAAGGACATCAAAAAATACCAGTGCTTGACCTTTCACTCATGTGGACTCTGTTAGTGTGGATTTTCTGTTAATTGGTCAGGGTGTACCCTGGACTTCTGTACATCTGTGGCCTCTCTTTTTCTGTCACACTCTTAACTCTAGGTATTCTGGTGCCCATCCAGGTTGAAGCTGTACCTGCTGCTGTTTTTCTTCTTGCCTTCCTGCTGCTTCCTTCAGGCTTCCTCCATCCTGTCGGGCTCAAGGGGAGGCCAGCAGGAAGAAAGAGACTCTAGCCTGTGCCTGCTTGAGCAGCTGCTAGCATCTGTTTCGTGTCCTATCCTCTGGCCTCAGAAAGGCCTTCAGTATCTTGCAAGTGACTTGTAACCATTATCTCTGGAGGCTGAGGCCACCCTTTTGTGTATCAGAGCATAGCTGGGGCTGCTTTCTTGGGAGATCTTGATCTGTCTGTACTTTGATCTGCTTTCCAGGTTTAACAAGTCCCTTAGATTCTGTAGGAGGACATAACCAGCCAGGCACTGTAGCCAAGACCTGGTATTTCAGCACCCTGGGAGGTTTAGTCAAGTTTGAGCCTAGCCTGGCCAGTTAAGGCTCTGTCTCAAAATAAAAACACAGAAGGTCTGGCGGATGTACTTCAGTGCAAGGACTGGGGGTTCAATCCTAGTACTGCAAACAAAACAGAACAAAACACAAGCGTGTCTGTCTGTCTGTGTCTGTCT
>NW_004524607.1:1434302-1437685 GCF_000260255.1 Octodon degus
CTCTCTCTCTCTCTCTCTCTCTCTCTCTCTCTCTCTCTCTGCAGAACTGGGGATTGAACTCAGGCCCTTACAAGCCTCTCTTTTTGATTAATCATAGATCAAAATCTGCCCTCATTTAGCAGCTTAGTAGACTCACTGAATTTGAATTTATTCAAGAAAAATATCAAATTATTAAATTTTCAATTCTTAGCAGGTTTAATTCTAAGATGTAACATTCGTGGAGATAACCTAAAATCTATTTCTACAGTGCATTAATTTCTGTGTGAGTGAATGGGTGATCCTTTCTGAAAGATAGCGGGCAGGCTAGGTACCCTGAAGCTGGTTAAAATGGACCAAGGTCAGGCCTGGTGCCATGTGCCTCTAATCCTAGCGTTTGTGAGGCTGAGGCAGGAGGATAGCTAGCTGCAAGTTCCTTGGCCACATAATGAGTTCAAGGTCAGTCTGAACAACACACAAAGGGACAATCTGTCTTCAGAAATTCCACCACCTGAGTAAGGGCCGAGCCTCCCTCCCTGCCAGCCTGCTTCTGGCTGCCCACCCTGCTGGGCTGCTTGAGTGAGCTCCTGTACCCTGAGTGATCATTGCTGCCAGCTCTGCACTAACAGCTCATACTGTTGTCCTCATACCAAGTCCTCACTGTTTTAGCCACTTAAAGAGTTGTGGTTTTTTTGTTTTTCCCCCTATTGGGCCTGTATGGCCTTCATTATTGAATGTTATGAAAAATAGGCCTTTGGAAATTGGGAACTGTGTTTTGTTTTTAGTTCCTGGGATGTTGTTTGCAACACCAGCCACTATAGAGAATCCTTTCGGAGCCTCTTAGGGAGAGGTCTTTCTGAGGCCTCAGGACTCACCCAGAGCAGGGATTGCCCCCAGGCACCACCTCACCCACTGCAGTGGATCATGTGCCCTGTGTGTGTGTGTGTGTGTGTGTGTGTGTTGCTTAACGTTGGGTGTGCCTTCAGGGGATGCCTGGCACCTGCCAGTGGTGGGCCACAGTGTACTAACCTTACCTCGCTTTTCTTAAATTGTGTTCCAGTACTCTTCATTCCCTCCTGAACTCATTCCCTCTCTCCCTTGCTGTTTCCCTCCCTCCCTTCCTCTTTGCCTCCCTTCTTCCCTTTCTTCCTCATTTCTTTCCTGTACTGAGGATTAAACCCAGGACCTTCCCCAGTCCTTTTGCTTTTTTATTTTGAAACAAGGTTTCACTAAATTGGTTCAGACTTGGAACCCTCCTGCCTCAGCTTCCCAGTGTAGGGATTATAGGCATGTGCTACCACACCTGGCTGTTATCTTCTTTCATAAAGTGTATCTTTGTCAGCCCCATTATCATTTTGAGAATGAACTACTATACAAATTTGTGAGCAAAAACTATCCTAATTATTTTAAGAACCATCCTTTCCATCCATTGTTGCTATCCCAGGGTTGGCCCTTGCATTGCTTCCTGTGGTCCAGAGGCCTCTGGGTTGGTCCTGCAGCATTGTCGCTCCCCAGGTTGCCTGCGCCCTGTCCTAAGAGTCATTGCTGCAGCTCAGGGGACAGGCTCTTTCTTGGCAGTAACACCCTTGCCCGCCCCACTCCAGGCCCATTTCCTGTTGCCTTCCTGCTCCTCAAACTCTTGTTCTGCCTCTTTTTGTTGTTCTGCTGATTATTCGCCTTCCTCTATTCAGAAAGAAAGCTCTGGCAATCCCTTTGTGGGCCTCCTCTGCCGCCTCTGGGTTGCACTGAATGGTTGCGGGAACCCTGTGCTGCATGCCCCTGGGGCATTTCAGTGAGAAATAAATGGCAGTGCACACCCTTCCAGCACTTCATAGAGCTTCCGGCTGTGTCGAGTGCTTCCGTGACAGTGTCATCTGTGACATTTACTCTGGGCTGGTGCCCAGCTAGGGCTGTGCAGCACTAGGGCTATCAGGTGGCCCTATCTGTGTGACAATTATTTAATTGTCTGCATTATCCTCCGAGCAAGAGGGTACTTCTACCTTATTTTCATATTCTCACCTCTGACCAGACCAGGCCCTCAGGAACCATTTAATAAACAAAAGAGGAAAGCTACAAACAGCATGTGTGTACTCTTGTGAGGTAAGGAGCGAGAAAAGTCTGGCTGCCAGGCCTTCACCTGGAGCCTCAGCAAGGTATTGCGAGGGGCCAAGGGACACTCCGTGGCTGCGCACTTGCCTTGCACGTGTACGGCCCTGGGACTGGCTCTCAGCACCACCCAAAAAAGAGCATATTATTTTGAATTAAGATACCCTGCCCCACACACACATCCACACTTCATTATTTCCGTAACAGACATCTTAAAGTATCTTGGTGGTTGAAACATAAACCCTGGAACCAGAGTGAGTTTGAATCCCAGTTCTCCCATTTATACACCGTCTGGTATGAATTTGAGTTTTTAACCTAGCCTCTCCATGCCTCAGTTTACTTATATAAAAATGGGGTGGCAATGGTTGGTACTTCATGGAGTTGTGAGGTTGAAGTATTTTGTGTAAAATGCCTAGAATAGGACCAGACACACAACAGCAAAAGGTGGAAGTGTGAGCTGAAACTGCCAGTATTACCCAAGTCCATGGGTAGTTTTGCTGGGCTATCTCATTGTTTTTTCATAAACCTGAAAAGCTGGTTTTTTGGTTGTGTGTGTGTGTGTGTGTGTGTGTGTGTGTGTGTGTGTGTGTGTGTGTGTTACTGGGGATAGAGCCTAGGGCCTCCAGATGCTAGGCATATTCTGTCCCACTGAGCTACACTGCAGCCCCTGAGAAGCCTGGTTTAATCTGTGGCCACAGCTGACGCCACCTCCGCGCCTGCCGCCTGGCCCCACCATCCACTGTGGTCACAGCACCTGCTGCCAGCTGCCCCCTCCACCACCCATACTGGCTTTCTGGTTGCTGCAGCAAAAGGGTATGCTGCACAAAGAGGAAGCCAGCAGGCTTTATTTCTTCTTCCTACGTTGGCAGAAGAGAAAGGGGAAAACCAAGGCCCTTAACAAAGATTGTTTTAGAGTTTAAATGTAACTTCTTATTCATGTTCTACAGTTTGGACTAGTAGTAATAAATCTCTCTCGAACCCAGAGAGCTGTGTTTAAAATCATAGTTTTATTTTATTTATTGGGTGTGGGGGTGGGTAGGGGTGTTGTTGAGACAAGGTCTCGCTCTGTAGTTCAGGCTGGCCTGAAGTCACAATGTAGCCCAGGCTGGCCTCAAATTCGCTGTGATCCTCCTGCCTCAGCCTCCCAAGTGGTGGAGGTATAGGCTGTAGGTGTCTGCCACCATGCCTGGCTTAAAGAGATAGTGTTGTTTTTTTTTTGTTTTTTTTTTTTTTCAGAATTCCGTAGTTTGACCTCAGGCCCTTGCACTTGCCAGGGAAGCGCTTATTCCACTGAGCCATCT
>NW_004524607.1:1437785-1441561 GCF_000260255.1 Octodon degus
AATTGAACTCAGACCCTTGCGCTTTCCAGGGAAGCGCTTATTCTACTGAGCCATCTCCCCAGCCCTAAGAGATAGTTTTAATGTAAAATGTTTTCTGATTGTAGGACCACTGTCCTCTGAAGATTTTCAAGAGAGTTCTGCTATGAAGTGACCAAGGTAATGGGGTGCTTTGCTACCCAGCTCCCCATGCTGGAGTTGTCAGGTCAGACTGTAGGTGGCCGTTGCGCCCCTCACCCCTTCCCCAACTGTGGGTTTCCACTGGTCCTTAGCATTTGCTTGTGGCCAGTCCTTCACATCGGTATTTTCTGCCTTGTTTCCTAGGGTCTCAGTGGCTTCAGAAGCTGTGGCAGCTACTGTGGGAGGCCCTGCTGTCTCAGTCTGGCTGCCCTGCCCCACCCCGCCCAGCTGAGCTCTCTCAGATGAAGCTGCTGTGACTCATACATTCTTTGGAGATGCCTTGACATTTCATTATGAGAACTGCCTTTCCCAGGTCACGCTGCTGAAGTTGTCTGCACAGTCCCATGTGTGCTGTACAGCAGTACCTACCCAAACTCCTTGCACTTACCGTATCTTTGTTGGCAGTTTTAACAGCCCTTTCATAGTTGGACAACACAGTATAGAAGTAGATAATACAAAAATGGTCTACAGCTTGACTCTTCTTAACTTGTTAAATTGTATTTCTGTACAGAACTGGTCAGTGGTAGGATATATTTAATCATAAGGAACTTTGTCCAGTGGGGCTTCCCTGGACTCACCTCCACAGTTACAGGAATGATGGGTAGAAGTACCTGTCACCACTCTCAGTGCTCTGCCCTGGGGTACCTGCTGGGGCTATGTCTAACCTTTCTGGCAGACTGGCCAGTGAAGGAGCTTGTGCTGGGCCTGGCTCCCAGCTGCAGCACCTCTGACCTGTAGGCCTCCTCCAGGGCTTTGTTGTCTAAAGCATAACCAGTTCTAAGGTTCAGTCTTCAAGGTGGATGTGTGTCTTTATGGAGCCTTTACCTTTGTCTAAAACTGAAATTCCTGTCTCTATCCAAAATCTTATTTATTTTTGGAGCAATGTCAGCAGACACAGTCATTTACCTAAGTCTCACCTAGGGTGGAGGCTCTCTGAGGGCTAAAGCAAATTAAAGCCCACAGAAAGATTTGACCCACAGCTGTAGTTTGCAAGGGCTTTGATGGTGGTACCACTGGTGGCTATAACATTTAGAATTCAGGCAGTTTCATATAAAAGAAAGATCTGGTTCCTGTGTGTCTCAAGAAGTGGAAAAGTCCACTGAGGCTTGGCCACCATCTTTGCACTGAGTGGAGCCAGGTTGAAGCAGCTCCTTGGCTGGGCTGGGCAGGGCTGTGTGGGCCTCGCCACAGTAGCTGCTCTCATTAACATGACCTGTGGGCTTTTGAATTGTGGCTTCCGGCTGTTGTGTGCCATTGTTGCCGTGGTCTTTTTCTGTTTTCTGGCTACGCACTATACAGCCTTCCAGAAGGTCTCAAGCTAGTGTGAGCAGTGGTTAAAGGGCTGCAGGAGGAGAAGCTGCTCCATGAGGCCCACGTGCTGCACCAGCCCCACCCGGCCTTCAGGGAAGGGGTCACAGCCAGGGTGGAGCGGGCTTGCTGGCGCTGCTCCATCTGTTCACTCAGCCTGAAAGTTATAAGAAACGTTTCCTTGCTGAGGGAGTGGGGCCATTTTGTAAAATATGAAAGAAACCAGTGACAGCCCCAGCCCATTTCAGGCTTCCAAGACCGGCTATTGCCACAGAAGGCTAAGCTTCCTGTTTACCAGCAGGCCCGAGACAAAGTGGCTATGCTTCCTAGCTGTGCTAGGCCTGGCAAACAGGCCAGGTTCTGTCTGTCAAGATGGTGGGCTGAATGTTCCCTCTGTGCTTGGCCAGGGGGCTGGCAGGGCCCCTGCGGCCTAGGCCTGGATGCGAGCCACCCTCGCGAGGGCACCTGCTGGGGAGCACTGCTAGGGCTGCAGAACTGGCCATCGCCTTTGAAGGAAGCAGGGGAGGGAGGGTGGCTCTGCCTCCTTGTGGCTCGGCTCCTCCTCCTCGGTGCTCCTCTCCCTGCGCAGCCCAATCCAAGCAAAGGCCCTGGGCAAAAATAAACCTTTCAGTAACAAATTTGTAACTTTTGTTTTTAAGTCTCCTAGAAGCATAGAAGCAGCATGCAAGCTTCCTGGAGAAAGGCACTTCTTTACAGCAGTGCCCTCTGCACAGGAATTGGGCCCCTTCTGTATTACCTCATACAAAGTAAGTGTCCCACTAACTGTGGAGGCCTGGCCTTCCTCTGCCAAGGTCCTGCTCCTCTAGCAGAGGAAATGCTCGAGATGCTTTCAGCAGATTAGCGAAAGGAAGAGAGGGCTATTTTAGAAGCCAGTCTGCCTTCCATGGGCTGAAGTTTTCTCCTAACCCTACAATCCCTGTTTCTTAGGGAGCCACAAGTATAAAAAAGGGACCAGGACTCATTTGCATAAGAAGGCTTGCAAAGCAAGATAGGGTTTTAGTCCAGTGCGCACACAGGGCATCTGTCAAGATTTCTGAGATTCTAGCCCTTCAACCTGTAATCCAAGCATTCTGAGGCTGAGGCAGGAGAATTGCAAGTTGGAGCCCAGCCCGGTGACACCCTGTCCCAAAATGAAAAGTAAGAAGGGCTAGGAATATATTTCACTGTGAAGACCCTGGCTTCAGTCCCCAGTATTGGGGGTGGGGGGCAATGATTCAAGAAAAGGAAGGGGAAAGTACCACATGGCCACAGCTGGGGAAAAGGTGGCCCTTTCTCAAGTGTCACCAGGCTGCTTTCAATACCATTCTCCACTGTGGCCTTAGTGGAGGAGGGGATGTCAAGCAAGGGGCTGTGGCAAAAGCAGAAAATAAAAGCAGAGCCCAGAATGGGAAAATCCCTGAAAATGTGGCTGCCAGCCACACTATACCCAAATTTGAACTTGTCAAAATGGCGTCAGGCCCTGTAGCCAGGGGTAAAGACAGGCACCAGCAGCCAGGCGCTGAAGGTCCTTTCAGTCACTGGTGACAAAGCGGCATTAGCTTTTTCTAGACTGACTGTTTTGCGGCTCCTTTGTTCCTGCGCAGCTTGGCCGCTCACAGTCGCGCAGCAGCATGAGCTTCTCCCAGTTACCAGACAGCGCTGTGGCCCCGCCACTCACTCTTCATGCAGAGTTGGCCACGTGCCCTAGTGTAGAATAAGAGGTGGCCGAGATGATCATGCCCAGGAGTGAGGCAGAGGGCAGTGCAGCCCTCCTGGGCGGGTAGGACAGGACAGGGACCGCAGTTTTGGGCCACACTGAGCCTGCTTGCCTGTGAGTCATTTCTGCTTGGCAAGGTGAGGCCACAACAACCCAGCTGGTGTTGAGATCCAGGCTCTGCAGCTGGTTGCCCTGCTTGAGCCCCAGACCCAACTCTTGCCTTGGTGTGTTGCTTTGCAGGGAACCCCATCCACTTTCTGGCCTCAGTTACCTTCCTTGTGTGACAAGGGCTAATATCAGTATGTACAGATACTGTGAGAATTACTTGAATCACGTATGTATGTGGCACCAAAATGTTATTTAAATTTAAAATTATACTAAAAGACATGTTGCCATTAATCCCCCTCAGAACCCTCCCCCTTGCCTCAGACACACTTGTGATTCTTGCCACTTTTTTGGGTTTTTTTTGAGACATGGTCTCACTGTGTAGCATAGGCTGGTGCTGAACTCTCAGCAGTCCTCCTGCTCAATCTTGCAAGTGCTGGGACTGTAGGTGTCCCACTAAAAGTCTTCT
>NW_004524607.1:1442637-1466803 GCF_000260255.1 Octodon degus
AATATGATAACAAACATTTAAAAATAAGAATATATTTTAAAAATAGGCATAAAGAATTATATACTTCTTATGTTTACACATAAGTCCAAAAAAGTAACCATATACAACCTTGAAGCAGGACAGTCCCACAATATTCCTTCTCCTGTCTCTTGCTTTCATTCACCACTGTTAGTGTCTTTATCAGGTGTGATGAAAAATACAATGAGTGCTCTGCCCTGTGTACTGAGTGGAAAGGCAGGCTCATACAGACATGACCGTGTGGCCCCCTGCACCTTAGTCACTAGATCTCCCACAGGCAACTTCCAGCTCTTCACCAAAGTCTGAATGACCATGAGAGGGAAATATTTGAAGTGAGTCAGAACATCAAGGCAGAGAAGACAGCACAAGTAAAGACCTATAAAAAAGGACTTCTGAAGCAGCTTCAGAAAGTGTCACCATGGGGGGGAGGACTTTGAGGGGATTCATGGCAATGTGCCTTTCCCCATAATGGATTTTTAAAAAACTTAAGCATTTATTGGATATTTTGATCACATCTCAAGTGCTGTTGAGATATTTTGAGGTGTGTGAGATTCCTGAACTACTAGGATCCATCCTTGTTACAGAAATCCCACAGTAAAGCTCAGCTGTCTGGACCCAGCCTCCACCCCCTCCTGTCTCATCCTGCCTGATGCTTTGGTCACACCTGCAGCTCTTGTCCAGGTCCAGGCCATCCTCATTACTATGACTGGATCTGCAGGAGCGAAGTGCTTTCCTATTGTCAGATTCACTGAAGAGTCAGAGGAGGTCCCTCAGAGAGGAAGGGAGACCCCAACTCCCCTCTTCTCCACACAGTAGGATCTTGACTCTCATCACAGAAAACATTGCAGGACTCCTTGGAGGGAGGAACAGGTAGATTAAACATAATCAAGGGTGGGTGTGTTGGCACACACGTGTAATCCTACACTTGGGAGGCTGACACAGAAGGAGGCTGACACAGGAGGATCACTGCCAGTTCATGACCAGCCTGGGCTACAGAGTGAATTCAACTCTGAACTATATAGTGAGACCCTATCTCAACAACAAACAAGCCAGTCAAAGAAAGCAGGGTGGGTTCCAGGACTGAGATGGGTTCGGGTCTGGAGCTATCTCTTTGGTCTTTGGATGACTTTTTGATAGTCTGGTAGGTCACGTTCATCTTAGTGGCCTAGGTCAGAATGCAAACCAGCAGCCTGTATTTGAGGGTTAGAGCTGTGGAACCCAGTTAGTAGTGCTGCTTCCTTGAGGGTGGAAGTCTGTGGAGGTTGGGAAACTGAATCCATACTATTTGACGAAAAGCCCTAATTTATAGACTAGTCCCAAGTGTATTTTTTAAGACTCCTAGGAATTTAGAAGTCAGTAGTCCAAACAGGAAAACAAAACAAAACAAAACAAAACAAAAAACAGGGGTGAAAAGGCATTGTAGGCCTTGGGCAACCTGATCATGTCCTTTGTCCAAACCAATCCTTCCTGGGGACCAGCCTACCTCCACTCTCCTGTGGAGCTGCTGTTACACCTTCAGCCCTCAGGGAGGTGCTTTCTGTGTCCCAGGAGCCTTCAGGGTAAGAAGGGTTCCTGGAACCACAGCAGTTCTGCCTGAATGCAAATGAACACTTCCTTGGCTTGACAGTTCTGTTGTTGGTAATGTTCTGGTCTGCTGTCTTGAGCCTCATTTTCACCCTGATGACACAAGGCATTGAATTCAGGGCCCTGGAACTGAACTGCACTCCCAGAACCTTTTGTTTTGTTTTACTGTTTTTGAGACAAGGTGTCACTGTATAGTTGGCTGCCTGGAACTCACTAAGTAGACCAGGCTGGCAGATCCTCCTGTCTCAGTCTCCAGAGGGCTGGGATTACAGATGTGCACCACCATGCTCAGCCTATTTTTTTTTTTTTTTGTTTTGAAGTGGGGGTCTTGCTAAATAAATTGCTTGGGCTGGGCTGAAATTTGTGATTCTCTGTCTCAGCCTCCAGAGTGCTTGGATTACAGGGATGGGGCACCACACCTGGCTTATTTTGCTCCTCATCAGAGTGGAAGCAGCTCTCTTTAGTCAGCTGTCACAAGCTCTCTCCCTCCTCCTAGTCTTAGGCCCGCTGGGCTCCTGAGCTGGTCATAGAATCACAGATTTCAGAAATGACAGGTGCCTCAGAGAAGAGCTGAGCAAGCCACAGTGAAAGAGAGATGAGGCAGGGAGAGAGGTGACGAAAGTGAAGCCACTGAAGCTGAGAGACCAGCCAGGCCGGTGTGGAAGATGGGCAGTGTGAAGCACACAGTCCCGGTTGCTCTTGCTCCCCTAATCCCCTTGCTGTGTCCTCCCAGAAGGGCTCACCAGGGCAGAGTACTACCAGATGGCGCTGGAGCAGCTGCATGGCCACCGCGAGGCACTGGAAGCCCTGGGCTCGCCACTCCGGGTGCACTGCATGCCCATACTCAGCAAGGACCACCTCGTGGACATCGCCGACGCCCGGGTGCGCGCTGTTCCCTGTCATACAGTGTAGCACCTTTCAGAACGTCGAAAACTCTGTATTCTCTGGAGTTATTTCACTTAACTGTCTGTGGGGAATGTATGTGGCAGGGAATGCAGTGGGTGTCATCATCTTGTTGGGCTGAACATAGTGAGTGACTGGCAGCCTCAGCCACCACTTCAGCTCTCATTTAAAATATACCTCTGTCCAGTCTGTGTGCATCCTGGTGCAATGATGCAACCGGCTTCACCTCTCCTTTCAGAGTTTTATTTACATTGCTTTCACAATGCCAGCCCATTCTGCAATGCTAGGTTGTATCTTTTTGTAGAGTTTGGTTTGATAAAACTCACTTGAATGTGAAGCATAGCACATGATTCTGTTTAGTCAATGCTGGATGTGTGGGGTGTGGAGATGCAGGAGGCCTGGGGACTGAGAGGGAGGTGAGGGTTTGACATTCCAGGGCAGGGGCCCTGCAATTGTGTGGCTGAGACATGGGCCTCACCTGAGCGTTGAGAGCCTCACACCTGCTCCCAAGCCTGCTTCCCTCCCTGGAGGTCCTGCAGGGGAAGCAGCATGCCAGGCAGCAGGCAGGACCGGGCAGAGTGGTTAGGCTGGGCACCTGTGCTACTGATGGGGCAGGAGCTTGGTAGCACCTGGGAACAAGAATGAGATGTTCCAATCGGCTCCCTTCCCTTCTCCCTTACTGCACCTTCCTCCCCTCCCCCGTCTGCCTTCCCCAGCAAAGCTCGTCCTCTCCCACTTTTGTTCCCCCCCCTTCTCCTTGTCTCCCCACTCCTCCCTCTTTCCCTTGCTCTCTCCTTCCCTCCTTTTTCCCTTCCCTCATCCCTCTCTACAAAAGCTTGGCATGGTGGCTCATGCTTATAATCCCAATACTCAGGAGGTCGAGACAAGAGGGTTGCCTGTAGTTTGGGGCCATTGTGGGCTACATACTGCATTGAGTTAAAGGGCAGCTTAGAATACATAGAAAGACCTTGTCTCAAAAAAAAAAAAAAGGAAGGTGCCTAGGTTTCATCTCCAGTGTTGTCCTACTTCCAAATCTCCAGAATTAAGTGCACATATTAGGGTACCTTCACAAACTTATTTTGCTCAAAGCTTGGTTGTAGTTGCATATGCAGTAAACCACACACATCCTGCCATTGACTTTAACAGTTCCAAGCCAGTTTACGCACTGGACTGTCCCACTGGGCAGATCCTCTGTTGATATAGATGGATCTTACCACTTTTATTGGTCTTTTTACTAATGAAGGTAATAAAAGGCTGCCAAAGGGGACAGTCATGCATGCACCTCCAGTGGTTCAAGCCACCAGCAGTGAGACGTACAAACATGGCTTGTCGCGGTAGTGTCCAGTCAATACCGATGTAAGTGCTGTAAGCAGTGATTACTTGGTGTTGTGTAGGGCTAGCGACAAGAAAAGCCAGCTGTGCATAGGCTTTTTTAAAAGTACTCTTGATTCTTTATTAGTTGGGATGTCTTCCCTGTGGATATGGAGATCTTACTGCTTTTGTTTTTTCCTTTCCTGGAAAGCCTATTAGTTATGGTCCAGAACAAAATACGCTCCGACTCGCTGGTGGTAGTTACCCACTTCTTCAGTGTGCTTACTGGCACTAGTGGTAGGTCTGCTGGCACACCTGTAATCCCAGCACTTGCAAGGCTGAGGCAGGAGGATCACTGTGAGTGCAAGTGATCCTTATAGTGGATTTGAGGCCAGCCTGAGCTACACAGTGAGACCCTGTCTCAAAAACAAAGAAACAACAAAGAAGTGCTAGTGATTGAGCTACACTGAGCTACATCTGCAGACCTTTAAAAAATTTTTTTTTGTTTTGAGATAGTGTCTCACTAAGTTTCTAATTTACCCAGGCCAAATTAGAACCCGCAGTCTCCTGCCTCAGCCTCCCAGAGTGCTGGGATTACAGGCCTATCACACCCCCATCCCACCTAGTGTCCCCTTTTCATAATGCACTTCTGGGCTTCGTTTTTTTCTTGTTTTATTATGGAAAGCTTCAAACAGAAAAGACAGTTTGTACTGTGAGCATGCGTATAGCATGCATGCCTCTTCACTGGGTTGTATCTTTGTTAATGAGTCTTATTTTGATGTACTACAAACTAATCTTCAAATATCTGTGCACTGCACCTCTTAGCACATATACATGAACTGGTGTTTAATATCTACTTTTGGAGGTAAAATGATGTTCTGTGGAGGACACACATCCATGTGTCCTCCATGAGCTGTCACCAATGCCCATGGGCACAGCCTGTCCCCTACCACCAGGCCTTCCTGCAGGTCCTCATTCCCATCTCCAGCTCCACCCAGCCAATCACTGCCAATTTTTTTTTTTTTTTTTACCAGCACAGTATCACTCCATCTAGACCTTAATGGGAGCGGTGTTATACCCTGTCATGCTGGTTTCCTTGGCTCGTTTGATGCTCACCTGCAGTGTGGCTTGTGCAGGTGGCTTCCTGCTGAGTGGATCTACATGCCATTAGAAGTGCTGAGTTTGGCCTGCAAGGTCTCTTTGTCAGGAAGGATGGCCATGGCACTCGCCAGGTCTCCCAGGAAGGCTGTGTGGAAAGTCAGGTGGCTTCTCCAGACTGGCTCATCCCTAAATGCAATGCGCTTGGCTCTAGAAAACACATTTTGACATCTTTTCAGACAACAGCGTGTCTGGCGACATCTCTCCTCTGTGTCTGTTTATCCCTGCAGCTGAAGATTCCTGTCTCTGGGCCCAAGGCAGAGGGCTGTCTCCTTACTCGGTCAACCAGAAGTGCCCCTTTTCAGAGGTATGAGGGAAGTATGGAGGAATGGGGGATGGGGACAAGAGGAGACATCCCAATAGAAACCGCCCCTTCCCATTTGTATCTGTCTTAAATGACTGCAGTAATAAGAATCAGCTTTTACAGCCTGAAGCAGAAGGCTGCATGGCTGGGCAGCAAGCCAGGGCTTCAGCTTTTAGCTCAGTCCAGACAATTTATCTAACACAAGCTCGTGAATTGTCTTCTCATCCTGCTGGATTTGAAACACTTGACAGTTATAGTGGCCTAGGTCTACAGAGATGTGATGCCGTGTTCCAGCGTCTCCCCCTGCTGCCTCCATCATCATTACAGATGAATAAAGGCATTGAGTCTGGCTCCAGTCATTCATCAGATTCTCTGCAGAACCCCCACCCTTTCATTGGCTTTTCTTGTCTAGTTGCCAGTGGCTGCGTCCACTCACCAAGGCCTCTCTGGGATGGGAAGCCTTGCTGGGATGTTTGCTGTTTCTCAGGGATGTGTTTGAATTCCCTGAGAAAGGACAAAAGCCACTGCCCCCACCCACTGAGTCACCACAGGCTCACTGACCCCGGGCCTGGAGAGCTGGTGGGATGCCAGGCTAGGAGCTGAAGTCGCTGTGAGCTAGGAAATGGGAAATATGCCGCCCTCCTCCCTGCTGCGCTGCCGCTCATTCATTCAGCCAGGCATTGCCAGGCCCGCCTTGATTAACTAACATGAACTCATTCTGTTGTCACAGCACTGGGCCAAATACCGTTTAAAAACAACTTGAAGCAGTGTTCCTACCCACTGCTTTTTAATCTTTTCCCTTTGGACTTGCCTTTTGCCCCATATGTCACTGATGAGAAGACTCCGTTCTTGCTTCTTCTCAGGTGGAACCTTCAAGAAGTCATCCTGGAGCTCAAAGATGGGCAGCAGATCCCTGTGTTCACGCACAGCGAGGAGGGGAAGTGAACGAAGATCGACTTTCTCCTACTGGCTTTAAGTGCCCTTCTTTGGCCACCAGTGAAGGGACTGCTGATATGAGGTGGTTCTCTGGCTGTGCTGACGTAACCACCCCAAATGCTACTGTGGTTCATTTAATTCAATCAGAAGGAAATTTATAGTAAGGTTTATATTTATTCAGAAGTGCTTCATGTACAAAAGCAAAGCACAAGAAAAATAAACCAGTATTTGTAATACAGCGTTGGTTCTGTTTTCTCCTATCCCCCTCCCCTGCCCATAACTGTTGGCTCCATGAATAAGGCCACCATGCAGCCTGGCACTGCAGTGCACACCTGTAATTCCAGCTACTCAGGTCGCTGAGGCAGGAGAACAGAGGGTTTGGGACCAGCCTGAGCAATTCAATGAGTCTCTGCCTCTACAAAACACAACAAAACAACTAAGGTATTTATAAGGGTGGAGGGCTTGGACTATAGCAGAGGCGCACTGGCAGTGTGGGGTTTGCCCATGTCAGACTGGCCCTTCTGGTGTGCTTGGTTTCCTGAATCCCCGTTAAGTAGCGTGTGGGAATTCTCACTTTGGATACTTTGCTTTATTCTTATTTCTACTTCTGGCACCAACTCTCTGCCCTACTAAAAATTTGCAAAATAACTGCTTTTATTCCAGACATTCTGAAAGCTTAAAAATGTAAGTGTATGTATGTGTAAAGCCAGAATGGGGAAGTTAAAGCCAATGGTCCTCAGCCTTGTGCTTTCCAGGCAGCGCAGGGACAGTTATCACTCATTTCCTCAGCTCATTCATCTCAGGAGAAATAAGCTGAGCACATTATTTTAATCTTTTTGCATTTTTTATTGGTACACTTTAGATATACATAACATTCATCTAAAGGAATTTGTACAGTACACAGTACATCTTTTATTCCTATTCCCTTCCTTTCCACCTCTTCCCTTATGTACAGAAGTTGTTTCCATTTCTTCCTTGTCACTTCTTTCCTTTCCTCCTCCCCATTTGAACATTTCCTTCTCATTTCCCAGTAACTATTTTTGGTCCTTATTTATACCTTTGGTTTCTCACACCAGGCAAAGAACAGTATTTAAACACACATGCCTGATTTATTTCACTTAAGAGTGTGGTCCCAAGATCCATCCATTTAGTTAGATATAGCTCAAGCTTATCCTTTATGGCAGAGTAGTAGTTCATTGTATAAAACAGGCTTTATCCATTCATCAGTTTATGGACATTTGGGCCGTCTCCAAGATTTTGCTGTTACAAAAGTGTGCCACTACAGCCAGGCATAGTGGTGCATGCCTATAATCCCAGCACTTGAGGCTGAGGAAGGAGAAGTGAAGTTCAAGGCCAGCTTGGGCTACAGTGGGCTACAATGAGTACAAGGTCAACCTGAACTACATATTGAGACCCTGTCTCAAGAAAAAAAAGTACATACACTGCCGCTATAAACATGGGTATATATAAACATATATTGCTGTGGTATGGTGTTTTTAATTCTTTTGAGATACTGAGAAGGGGAATAACTGGGTCAAATGGAATAGCTTAGTTTTAGTTTGAGGAATCTGCACGCTGATTTTCCAGAGGTTGCATCAGTCCACACTCCCACCAGTGGTGTGGAAATTTCTTTTCCCCCACATTTACTGGATGATTTCTTGGTAATTCCCTTTCTTTCTGGAGTGAGATGGCATCTCGGCATTAATTTATGTCTCTCAAATGATCGGGGATGTTGAACATCTCTACATGTATTTGTTACTTCTACTTCTTCACCTGAGATGTGTCTTCACTTCAGATGTCCATTCTTGGACTGGGTCTTTAAATTAGTGGGAGTCTGAAATTTTTGAGTTCTGTATATATTGTATTAGTCCAAATAGTTTCATACACTGTGGGTTGTCTCTTCACTTTTGGTTTTTCTTTACTGTGCAAAAACTTTTTAATGAGATGAGATCGCAGTTGTTAATTTTGTGACAGTTCCTGTGATCAGGGTTTTTTATTCATAAAATTCTTTGCCTATATCATTGTCTTCATGACTGAGTCTATCTTCCAGCAGATTGGTTTTAATATTTAGATCTATGATCCATTTTAATTTTAGTTCAGTGCACTTACCCCCTATTTTTATCAAAGAGCATTTAAACAAATTTGCCTCAGATGGTTTTACTTCATTTAGGACTTACCTGAGACCTTATGGCCATGGTTTTCACTGAAAATGGCCACTGAGGCAGAATTTCCTTTTCCCCCTTTCAGAGCTTATTTAGAAATTCTGTTTCTAAGAAACTATACAAATGAAATCAAAATTTAGTGGCAAAGCAGTGCGAGTGAACTGCCTCACCCACCTCAGGCAATGGCAGTTGGACAGGAGCAAGTCACTGGCACATCTCTGTAAATACTGACCATAGCACCTTGCAGGTAGCTTAGAACTGTGGGCAGGTGCCGTCACTGTCATGACTTTCACCTCAAGAGGTACCAGTCTGAGCCTTGTGTAAGCCGTAGTTTGGAGGACAGGCAAGGGTTCAGGTGTGTGCACGGATAACACACAACTTGGACTAATGCATATTCAGCATACTGTGTGTGAGGAGGATTTCAGTTATACAGCATTCATTTTCATACCCCTATTTAAATAGGAATTTACCATTCACTGTGGGGTTCAATCTGATCCAAATCAGATTAAATATATTCTGAGCTATACTCCTAGTCTAAAGTAAGTCCTTCTGGAATAAGGTACTTGTCTAGTGATAAAATATCCAGTGCCAGTTTTTTAGTAGCTTAAGGATTATAACAAAAATGGCACCATAGGCTTGGAAGCCATGACTACACTTCATATTTCCTCCTCCTTTGCTTTAGGTTTCACTAACTATAGGACAAAAACAATAGCTTTGGGCCAGCGAGATAGTTCAGCGGGCTAACCGCCTCCTTAGGCAAGTGCAGGGACCAGGGTTCGATCCCTGGCACCACATGCTGTACCAGTCCCGGCCTCAGGAAGGCTGAGCCACTGAGTCTGGGTGTGGTGGCACATGGCTGTAATCCCCACACTGGGAGGCTTGAAAACAGGAGGATCACTACAAGTCTGAGCTGTATAGACCCTGTACCAAATATTAAAAAAAAAAAGCTTCTTTCCACTGACCAAAGCAACCACAGTGTTGATCAGATCACAGTGATACCTCTAAGTGAACAAAACTGAAGGACAAGTTAGGGGGCAGCAGGGAGGTGGCAGCCTGGCAAAGAAGATAGAAGAGGATGGTATAAAGAGGGAAAAAGACACATGTTTTAATATCACCCGCTGACAGAGAACCAAAACAATTTCAGAGATGAAAAATCACTTGAGTGATACTGAAGAGAAAAAAAATTAGCAACTGATAAATTATAAGCATTAGGCAAAACCAGACAATATAAAGAAGCCAAATGCACTTAATGTAGTTACATACTGTACATCTTCAAAATTTAAAGGTATATAAATGGAAATCTTATCCTCCCAAACAAATCCAAAATGAAACAATGATCTGTTTTAGTAAATACATACACGCAGGTACAGGTTCACACAATAACGCAGAAGAGATCTACTGGAAGTGTCACTGTGGCATTTTTACTTGGCCTTTTAAAGTAAATACAAGTATCTTTGTACATAAGTCTCAGTCTAGAGAAATGGGATGTTGAAAGGTACAAACAGCTTTCTTCTTAAAATAGAACACTGAAACAGACAGCTTTACCTGTTAAATTGGTGCCTGGCAATTGTATAAACCTGGTTTGATTCACTTAACTCTGAAAGCGTGACAAAATTGTGTTTTTTCACCACACCCAGCCTCAGAGGTCCATAAATAATATTAACATTCCAATGGAGAAATCTTAAAAGTTTTAACGGGAGAACAGCTCAGTAGATAAATTCTCCTGGAATTTCTTGTAGCAGTGGTTCCTCAAATTTGAATCGTTTAGAAATGGCTTTTTGATCCATTTTCTCTTTCTCAGACTGTCTGCATTGTCCTAAAGTATACGAAGTAACTACAATTAACTCCTCTGTCACAAGCGATCCTTCAGATTCTGGCTTCTCAGCATCTTTGCCAACGTCAGCCCCAGAATCACCTTCTTGCAAGATGCTTGCTGCTTCCACTGCTCCCTTCACTTTGTGTGGACTAGGAATACTGCTCGGGGTCAACCACGGGTGTCTGAGACACTCCTCAGCAGTGGCTCGGTCTCTGTATAAAGACATTCACATGTGATAGCATTAAATTTCAAATGGATCAGAACATAAATCCTATATTTATTGTGTCATATTTTGGAAAGTATAAAGAGTTGACAGAAATCCTGTTGTGCTTCCTGAGTAGAACCAGGACTTGTGGAACTTGAGTATTTTCCCTAGAATGTTGAGAAAGTATTGTAAGTAAGGCACCTTGTAGAGGTTCTTTTGAGCAACCCAAGAACAGGTAGAAAATACCTGCGGAGGAGTCGCTGTCATTTCCCTGTCATCACTGCTACCCAGGCATAACAGGTGCCATTCACTGCATGACCCATCTGCAGCTACACAACTTTACTTATTTAATCCTGTTAGGCACAGGTCACAGTTTCTAAGGATATTTGTTCTGGGCAGTTTTTCTTTAAAACTAGGTTCACGTAGTTTCATGCCCACACTTTTGTGTCTTTACTTTGTGGCTTTAGTTGTTGAACTACTTTTGCTCAGAGCAGATCAGTAACTGGCTGGGAGTAAAACTCAGGGCAGGGTCCCCACCCATGGATGAAGAGAAATATTAGAACTTACTCAGGTTTCTTAAGTAAAAGGCCCTTGATGAAGTCTACAGCCGACTCAGACACACCATCAAATTCTTCCTCAGAATAGCTTAAATTCATCTGTGAGATGTTCAAGAACGTTTCTTGTTTATTATCGCCTAAGAAAGGCGATACTCCTGTAAGCATGACATATGCTAGCACACCAATGCTCCTGGGTCAGAAGGAAAGGGTAAGGGCAGTTAGTACCAAATTCGTTTCTGGGAACTGCTTCCATTCACTCTTCATAAGTAACACTTACCACATATCTGTTGCCATGCTGATAGGATCATAACTAAGAATTTCAGGAGCTAGGTAGAGAAACAAAAAAAAAACTATTTAGTTTTGTAGAAAAAAAGAATACTAACTTGCTCTTAGGGATAAATGATAAAGTATTACAAACCATACCACTATTACCAAGGACTGACCCAAAATGAAATAATATCATGAATGAATATGAACAGAAAAATCTTTTTTCCCCTCTTTTTCGAGACAAGGTCTCACTATGTAGTTCAGGCTGCCTTTAAACTAAGTGACCCCAGGATGGCCTAAAACTCATGGCAGTCTTCATGCCTCAGCCTCCCCAGTGCTGGGTGAATAGAAAACTGTAACTACATGTTTATAATTAACTGCTTAATTTTCATACTTCCACCCTCAGGTTGAGCCCTAGTATCTAAAAAAAGATTTGAATGCAAAAACTACAATATAAAAAGACAATCTGGCACCTTTCTCTGCTATTTTCTGTCCCATCAACCACATCTATCAGGTAGAAGCTTTCAAATCTTTCTCCATGCATCTCTCTTCATCCCTCAGCCCAGCCTAAGGCAAGGCACTACCCTTTTTCACCAGGCCTTTCGTGGCTGCTCTCACCCTCTGATCTATGATTCACACAACCCCCCAGACAAGGTGTCTCTGTAGTTAATGCTGGGCCTTCAACTCGGGACTTCCTGCTTCAGCTTCCTGAATGCTAGGATTACAGGTATGCACCACTACACTGGGCTCCACAGTGAGCTTTTAAAATGTACACTCATTCTAGCTATCCTAATGCTTTTGTAAATGGGACGGGGAAGAAAAGCTGAGGGGGAGGGAGGGAAAAAATACAAGAAAAGGAATTAAGACATTATGTAGAGGTATAAATGCCTTATGATGGATGTGATCATTATATATGGCAAATATGTACTAATAAAAATAAAACAAGATTTATAAAAAGAAAAAACCCTAGGTATTCTCAAGAGTGGAACCACAAAGGCAATAAAGGTCATCTACAGAGTTGAGAAAAATAGCATGCTCTGATAATACAGTGACACCTTGACTGTAGGGCTGAAGGGCTCCAACCTCAAGCTTTCCATTATTTGACCAGCAAAGTTCAAACATAATGTATTCACTGTCCAGAACTTTGCTCCATAGTCTGACTGAAAATCATCCTTGAAAAACCCTGTATGGGCAGAGGGTGAGTCCCACATTGTGTCTCACTGTGGACATAAAGGGATGACACGTCAGTGTTAAGTGCTGTTCTCAAATTTTTGGTGAGAAAAAGATCATGAGAAAACACCCAAGAAAGTCTAGCACCCGACATCTTCATGGGAGGAGTCTCTCCTTCCAAAGTCTAACATTTCTCCTCCTCTAAATTCTCTCCAGCTTCCAGTACACCAGGAAATCTTCAAATCAAGGGAAAAGTACTGTACAACAATTAAAAAAACTTTATTCATTGTACAGTTTTGATATTTAATGTATTTACTGTAGATATCTTAGGGGGTATTTCTACAACCTAGAGCTGTTAGCATTATGTTAAGGTCCTAGAAAAATGAATTTATCAGTGCAATTTTGGAGCCTCATAACCAGTTATTTGGTTTTCTTTTATTTCCTTATGGGAAAAAATATGTTCAGTTCTCAAAATTTTTCAGTGTATGAATATGAGTTGGGAACAAACTGAGCTTAACAACCAAGGTACCATTATATGTGTATTTAATAAAAAGCAAGAGACATTTGTGTATATACAAAGAATGAGGAAAAACATGTAAAGCGTCCTTGAAGTAAAAACTACTCACAATCCAGTCAACCAAAGGTGATTATTTGCAAAAGTATACAACTATGACACAGCAGGCAATAAGTGCTAGGTCCAAATAAAAGATGAAAGACTAGAAAGTCATGGTAATAGTAATAATGATTATTAGAAAAAAACCCTACGTATTCAAACTCATAAATACACTACTGGTTTGAGACAAATTCCCACTGAATGTAAAGGAGAAAAGAGGTTAGAAGAAAATGTTAGGTCTGCTCATTTCCTCAATTTCTGAGGTGGATGAGCTGAGAAACAGATTCTAAAAGTTTTAAAGGAAACAGCTAAGGATTGAAAATGAAATGCACAGCATCCAAACTGTCTTAGGGGGAAAAGTAACATACAAACAGCAGGGAGGGAGTGGAGGGATACTAGCATCTTACTTTTGAGTGTTTACTGTGCGCTGCAGGCTGAGTATGGCAAATCCAATGGAGCCCTCACAACTCCCTATGTGGCTGGTGCTGTCTATGGCTCCATTTTTTTTTTTTTTTTGTTTGTTTGTTTAATAAAGGAATGTGACTTAGAGAGATGCAAGGACCAATATCACCCAAGCTGGTGGCAGGGCCAGAACTCACAGCAATTTCACAGGCATAAACACCTGGGGGCTGCAGAAAGTCACCTAGGAACAGGCAAGCAGGGAGAGGCTGTTTCTGGAGGGCTTTTTTTGTTTTTGTTTCTTTTTTCATTCAAGTTTGTATTACATTCCATTTGGAGTGGCATGTTGGTAGGAAATTTAGATTGAGCAAAAAACAGAAAACATTTAAACCAAGTCCCCCACCTTACTCAGTATCAAAGTAATTGCTATTTTGATATTGTAGGTCATAGCCCTCCATTCTGCAGCAATCAGAATTTCTCCATGCCTATAAGATGGTACATTAAAATTGACTAACATATTTGGGTTATATTGCTTTCTTTTCTAAAACTTACTTACAGGTCAAGTGTGCACTAGCCTAGTGAAAATTAGGTACCCTAGCCCATAAAATATATAACAAACTTTGAAGGTTGTTTCGCTCCCTGTAGTCTTTAAAAAATATGTGCCCATTTTATAAAATAATGGGTTACAGAACTTATGACAAATTTATTCGTGCCCTTGTCCCACTGCCTCCCTCTCCTCATACACTTCTACCTAGTAATAGCCTCCTTCCTATTTCCATCATTTATAACTCCACATGTTAGAAAGATCAGGCCATCTCTGTCTGAGTGTGACTTATTTTGCTCAACATGATGGTTTCTAGTTCCCTTCTTTTCCCCACAAATTACAAATATTCCCTATGGCTAAATACTACTCCACAGTGCAGGTATACCATGTTTTCCTTATCCATTCATCTTGTGTGGGGACCGAGGTTGGTCTCATAGCTTGTAATTGTGAAAGTAAAAATGGGTATACAGATATCCCTACAGCGTAGACCAAGAAGTGGCACAGCTGAATCAAATGGTAGCTCTGGTTTTAGGTTTTAAGGAGCCTTAGTACTGATTTCCAGATGGGTTGTACAAGCCCAACATTCTCACAAGTGGTTTAGAAGGTTGTTCTCATCCCATCCTCATTAGCATTCCTTCATTCGTCGTACTGGGAACTGAACCATTTTGAGTTACTTTCAAACTGAGTTACACCACTAGTCCATATTTATTTTTTGAGGCAGAGCCTTAGTGAAGTGCTAGGTTCAAACTCGATACTCTCCTGACTCAGCCTTCCAAGCCACCACTCCAGGGTATTTCCTGTATTTTGAATGACAGTCATTCTACTGGGACAAGATGGAATCTCACTATAGTTTTGATTTACATTTCCCTAACAGCTAAAGATGCTGAACATTTTTTTCATATATTTACTTGCTATTTATACTTCTTTACAGAAAAATGTCTGTTCAATTTATTTGCCTACCTATTGGCTGAGCTATCTGACTTTGGGGAATTACATTTACTGAAATGTATCTATTATAATACATATATATTTTTTCCCTAGCTATCAATCCTCTGTTGGAACAGGTAATAAAATATTTTTTCTCCCATTCTACAGGCTGTCATTTCACTCTTATTAGTTGTCTCCCTCGTACAGGAACTTTTCCATTTGATGTGACTGCAGTTTTGTTCATTCTTGCTATTATTTCCCAGGCAACTGGAATCCTATTCAGGAAGTCTTTGCCTGTGGCTATGGCTTCAAGAGTCTCCTCTATGTTTTCTTTTAAGAGTTTCAGGTCTTACACTGTAGTTTTTGATGCATTCTACACTGGTATTTGTACAGAGTGAGAGACAAGGTTCTAACTTCAGTCTTCTACATATGGATAGCACCTTTCTCAGTACTCCCTGTCAAAGAGCCTGTCTTTTCTCCAACATGTATTTATGGTTCCTTTGTCCAGAATCTGATGGCTGTAGAGGTGTGGGTTTATATGTGTCTTTAGTCTGTTCCACTGGCCTGTTCATCTATTTGTGTGACACTACAATGCTGATTTTGTGTATAATTTGGAATCAGGTATTAGGATTATGCCAGCCTTTCTCTTTTTGCTTAACACTGTGTTGCCTACTCTGGATATCTGATGTTCCATATATGAATTCTAGGATTATTTTTTCTAGTTTTGTGAAGAATATTGTTGGTATTTTAATGGATAGTATATTAACTCTGTAGATTACTTTTGGTAATATAGCCATTTAGAAAATATTAATTCTGTATATCCAGGAAGATGGGGAGTCTTTCCATCTCGTGTTTTTGTTTTGTTTTGTTTTGGTTTTTTTGGTACTTAGGACAGGGTGGACAGGGTCTCACTGCGTAGATCAGACTTGTAGTGATCCTCCTGTTTATAGCCTTCCAAGTGCTGGGATTACAGGTGTGTACTACCATGCCCAGTCTCAGTCTCTGTCTTAGCATGCCCAGGGGCAGGGCTAGCAGGCAGGCCCAGAGACTAAACTCCCAGCCCCTGCATCTGCCTAAGCAGGTGCTTTAATCCTCTGAGCTATTTGGCTGGCCCTATTTTTTTCTCTTTTTGAGGCAAGGCTTCCATATGCAGTTTGGGCTGGCCTTGAACTCACTTTGTAGCCCAGGCTGGACTTGAAGGAACTAACACAGATTCTCCTGCCTCAGCCCCCTGGGATTACAGGCATGTATCACCAAGCCTGGCTCTAAAGGCTTTCTTCAATTGAGATGGTCACAGGCTTTTTATCCCTGATTCTATTTATGTGACATTTTATGTTTAGTAAGTTTTTATGAGTATACTGAATGATCCTTGCATCTCTGGAATAAAACTGACTTGATTATGGTATATGCATTATTTTTAATGTGTTGAATTTAGTTTGCATGAATTTATTCCCTAATTAATTAAACATTTATTGTAGGACTTTAATACTTATTTCTAGACATATGTCCAGGGCCTGCAATTACAAGGTGCTATTTCTCTGGTCATAACTTCTAAATCACTCCATGGGCTTATGCTTCATTAATTGCTTAAATCAGTTAAGCTATTAATCCTTAAAATCCCAATTTTCTTCTGGTCAATCAAAACAGGCAATAGTTTACTTCTTCTTTACCTAACCTAGACCCACGGTACATCATTCCAGCTGCTTTTTTATGTTCAAGCTGCTTTTTATGCCAGTGACCTCAACCTGGCATGGTCCCAAAGGCCCGCTCTGCTTCACACTCTCTGGAAGCCCAGAATTGGCAATTACTTTATTACCAGTTGGCCCGTTTTCTTTCTTTCTTTCTTTTTTTTTTTTTTTTTGGCCCATTTTCAAAGGCCTTGTTTTCTGCTTCTCTGTTTACCTCTTGCAGTGCTGGGATGGAACACAAAGCCTTGCATGTATGTAGTAGGCAAATACTCTACCCTGAACCACACGCTCAGCTTCCTACTCATTTAGAGGCAATACCTTCTAATCCTCCTAGCCCTTGGGCTGCATCTGTAGCTTGGAGGTAAGACTTGCTTAGCAGGCACAAAGTCCTAGGTTAAATACACAGCACCAAAACAAAAAAATTTTAAAAATCAAATAAAATTTTTAAAGCAAAATTTCTTAGCCTTACATGAATAAGACAATCACCAGTTTGGTACCTTGCTCTGCAAAGTTTTTCATCCTTAAGTCAATTTTTAGATTTAATCTAAAGGGATGAATCTCTGGTGGACAGCCAGGGTCCTATGAAGCAGGCCACATGTGCGCTCCTTAGTGAAGGTGATGCCTATCTCCAATAGCAGACCATCCGCTCCTCGGAATACTTACCAACATATTCAGGAGTACCCATAATTTCCCGAAGCTCTTCACTGTTCTTCACTATTCTTGAGAGGCCAAAATCAACTATCTTAATGTCACCCAATGGACATTCACTGGTCAGCAGAATATTCTGAGGCTAAAAAAAAACAGGTATATCCCCAAAGATTAATAACACCATAATCAATACACAAAAACATGTAGCCCATAAAACACAAATTCCACCTGTGAAAGAGACTAAGACTGTAGAATCACACAGTAAACAGTCATTCATTAAAGAAATAATTTTATGACATATTTCCTATGTGTAACACGGCAGGCTTTGTGCTCTTATATTTTCAATTACTTCCCCAGTAATGGCTTTTCTCAGCATATAAATATGCTTCTATCCCTTGTACTTCCAATGACTATCCTCAGAGACCCTGAATCTCTTTCTAGCCTGCACTTACTCCCTGCTATTCCCTTTATGCTCAGCTTCTTGAAAGCATGGTAAAGCATACTTGCTGTCACTTTTAATTCAGCTAAGTCCATTGTTCACCCTCTAATCTGTCAAAATAACTATTAGTTAAGACTCAGAAAATGCCACAGATGCCTTTTGGCACTATTTGCACACAATGATTTCTGTAGTGCTGTGCATGTGAACCATCTCAATATTCTTGTCAGCCCCTTTTGCGTCTTCCTCTCAGATCTCTTCCTTCTCCTTTCCACAGATTCTGCACTGTTTTTCACTTCTGCCCTCTTCTCCCCTTACATATTGGCACTGCTCAAGATAGATGGAAGCAGAGCACGTGAATACAGAGCCAACTGTACTCTTCCCATATTCAAGTCTGACTGTGATGGGTGTAAGTCACTGCTCATCAACAGACACTAATGGGTATGCGGTGAGGGGAGATATGGTGGTAGGCAAGGGCTAATCTAGTCACAGAACCAACAAGGTTCATATTCTTGGGCTTTTTTTTTTAACCCAGAGTAAAATTATCCAAAACAATTTCACAAAAAAGATAAATATATTATGGACTAGAATACAAAATAATTTGAATTTTTAAAATAAGAAATCTGAAAGTAAAGTTTGTATTTTCAGAGAAAGTCCAGAAAGATTTACTGTCTTCTACCATTAAGAATATTTCCGGGGCCGGGGAGATGGCTCAGTAGAATAAGCGCTTGCCTTGCAAGCCCAAGTGTCTGAGTTCAATCCCCGGTTCCACCAAAAAAAAAAAAAAAAAAAAAAAAAAAAAGAAGAAGAAGATTTCCATAGGTGAGCTGCAAAGCATTGGTATCAGTAAAGTACAAATACATAGGTTCCCTGGGTACAGCACTCAAGTGTTTCACGCACTAGTGCCTACCTGTTTCTAAGATTAATGTCTGGTCACTTCCCATAGGCAACCTATGTTGTAAATCAAACAAACTGTAATCTCTAGATGAGACATACACTCTCACACTCCAGGCCTCCACATGTGGACCATTTGTACTAGAAAGTTCTCTCTCGGGCATTCATAGTCATCACTCACTCTGGCAAAGTGGGTCTCCACAAAGCTCTTCCATCCACCCTGCTCTCCTCTCCTCTCTTTCCAGTGACTTTTTCTGTCATCATTCATTAACCTGTCCCACTGACTGTTGGGCTTCTCATGCTTGATTCTCAAGGTCTTTTCTCACTCCACACTCACCTTGCACAGTCTATCTGCAACCAGGGCTTAAAAATCACCTATACCTTGTGACTCACACATTTTTACCTTTCAAACCTCTTTAGCAACTCTTACCAATCTTTCTTCTTTGACCTCTCAAAGGTGCCCCAAATTCAGTAAGGCCCAAACCAGACTTGTACTTTCCCTCTTCAGAGTCTCTTGCCAGTGTTGGGCATCCCAGGGAAAGTTATGACAACCCAGCAGGAGAGAACACTAAGAATCATCTGGGTCATCCCTCTCTCCTTCCTCCTCCATTTAACTAGCATGTCACCATATCTTGTTGACTTTCTTTATTTTTTTGTTGTTGGTACAGGGAATCAAACTCAGGACCTCGCACTTGCCAGGCAGGTATTGTGCTGCTGAGCTTTATCCCCAGCCTCTTACTTTCAATCATAAATTTATTTCTAGACTTGGTCTACTTCTCTCCAACTATAGAAAGCTATTTAAAGTTACCATCATTTCTTAATCAATTCCAAAAGTTTCTTTTGTGCTTTGCCAGGTATCTATGTTGTCCAACCACAGCCAGAAGGATCTTTTGTACCTTGTAAATCTGATGTTACTTCCCTACCTGAGTCCATTGCTCTTAGAAGACACCCATGTTCCTGGACAGCAATTACAAGCCTGTAGAGGTCTAGCTCCCACCTGGACCTCCAGACACTTCTCTGCCTTCTTCACCTCAGCTCAGTGAAACTAAGTTTCCCCGGACATTTCTCAGCATGTCTTCTCTCTCACAAGAATGTCTCCATGCAGCCTTCCCTTCCCTCTTCATTTAATTTTTTCCCTTTTCTTTCTTCCTTTTTTTTTTTTTTTTTTTGAGGCAGGGTCTTGCTATGCAGTTTAGGCTGACCTTAAACTTACTATCTTGCCAAGGCTGGCCTCGAACCTGCAGTGATTCTCCTGCCTTAGCCTCCCAGTACTGGAATCATAGGTATACATCACGATGCCTGGCTTTTTTTCCTGTGCTTTACCCAGTGTCAACTTAGGAGATGTAGAGGGTAATAAAGCATATAACCATGATTTTCGACAATGTGAAGGGCTGCACACTGAAAAAGGATACTGAGGCATAAATGGTCCTCCTTATTAAAAAGGATCTTATTTGCTTGACCCAACCATCCTTCCTTTTTCTGTTATGACGACTCATATATGTTTATCGAGGTCTGAATTCAAACAACAAAAAGGAAGAACCTATGGCTTCAATGTGGAAAGCAGTCACAGTGCCAACACTGTTACTACTGTGGGCAGTGCCAGGCACTCAGTAAGATATATCTTCTGGATAAGTGAATCTGAGAAAACATGCTGTTATGGTTTGGGTCTAGCTGTCCCCCCAAAGCCTCATGTAGTTGTTGGCGCCAGCAGGCTTCTAGGGTTTGTGATTAATTCATGATCCAGTGCTGGGATTATGGGTGTGAGTGCTACACCTGCCCTGGGGCAGATAGCCTGAATACAATATAAGGAAGGGAGAGAGACTTGCTGGCTGCCTCAGCAGCTGTTCCTCCCTTTAGCCGCTGCCTTCTGCCATATGCCACTGTGCCTTTGAGACAGCTGATTATGGACTGAAACCTCCACAAACTGTGAGCTAAATAAACCTTTCCTTCCTTAATTTTTGGTGTCAGGTATTTTGTCCCAGCAAACAGAGAAATGTAACTGAGATGCATACCTACAAAAAATGGAAAGAATGCCTATTTTGTCTTAGGAATGATGGCAGCATGGATGGTAATACTAAAGAATCCCTAATGTCACAGAGCTGCTAATTGGAGTAGAGCTGGACCTCTCAGGCTCCACGGAGTCTGCTGCATATTGTACAATGATAGCAGTATGTACAACAGACCCATAAGAGGGACTAGCTCACCTTGGGAAGTTACAGAGGTGGCATGTGCATACACCCTCAAGATAAAAGGGAATTTATCTCATCAATGATTTAACACATTTTTTACTGATTACTTCCTAAGCTATTTGCTGGGAAACAGAACAAGACATGAATCCCCTCTTTTGGAGCTCTACATTTTAACTTTTCTTTTGTTTTCTTTGGTGCTAGGGACTGAATTCAGGGCCTATCATTGAGCTGCACCCCAGCCTAGAGCCTTACATTCTACTGAGGACACAAATAAGTATAAATTTATCATCATATCCCCTCAAGTAGTTTGCAGTGTTTGAGTGACTCAGCAGGGTGATGGTGAGAGTGGACGCACCATTAGGGCAGTCAGAAGGATTAAGGCAGTGTTTGAAGGACACTGCCCTATGAAGGAACTAATCTTCGCACAATGATCTTGTGAGTGGTGTGGGCAGGGTAAAGCTTGTGTAACAGTCTTGAGGCGAGGACAGGCTACCAGTAGAGGATTTCAACAAGTCTGGTCTTTCTGGAGAATAGCATAAGGTAAAAGGGCCAGGAGATGCATTAAGAAGGAAATTGAAAACAAGGGAATGGGCAGCACAGAGCTCTGTAGGCCTTTCCGGGGCACATGAAAAAAGGCAGGCACATTTTTGTTGGTTAACTTGTAGATATTTGCTGTAGTATGAATGTGTCCCCTGATGATTGACAGTTAGTAGCTTGGTCATCAGCATAGTAATGGGAAAGGGATAAGACCTTAAAGAGGTGGAGGTGAGTGCAAAATACTCAGATCATTGAGTGCAGCCCTCAGAAGAGGTTAGAAGGGATCAGGCAGTTCTCAGAAGAAGATGGTTAGTTCTCTGAAAGGGGTGTCCCCAAACAGCATGCCTGACCCCAGAACTGCTCCTTGCCTTCCTGTTTCCCAGGATTACTCCTGCCATTGGGATGCATCTGCCAAGGTCCACTCCAGAACCAAGCCAATGAATGTTGGCACCATGCTCTTGGGCCTCCAAAACTCTGAGCTAAATAAACTCCTGTGCTTTATAAGGTACTCACCATCAGGCATATTTTATTATAGTAACAGCAAACAGAGTGTTACATTATTTCTTCAGGAAAAAAAGTCTATATAAAACCTTCTACATCCCTAGATTTTTAAAGGCAACTTTAGTTTTTCCCTGTTAATAAGATATTATAGCGTAATAAAATGTTAATTCTATAGACAAATTGACTTGGAGAGATAGTCCTCATTAAACACGGTTTGCCCTTTCTACACATAAAATGCCAAATAAAGTGGTACTACAGGAGCATTTCCTGACACTCACTTCTTGTACTGGTCAGCTTTTCAGTTAATGGAACCTAATACCTGACACCACAACTGAAAAAGAGGAAATGGGTTATTAGGCTCAGGGTTTCAGAAAATTCAGTCCACAATCAGTTAGTTCCTAGCCAGAAACATCACAGAAGGGCATGGTAGAGTAAACTGCTCAGTTCGTGGTGGCTAGGAAGCAGAGCAGGGGAGTAGCTCCAGAGAGCAAGGGCAGGGACCAGACCAGACCCCATGGCCACACCTCCAGGACCCACCCAGACACATCTAATCTAGGGAGCTCCTGAACCAATCAACCTGACAATTAGCTGTCACTCTTGTGATTAATAAACATGCACATATTGTAAATATCCCTAAATGTCACCCATTTCCTTAAATAGTTTAAATGCTACTTTCTTACATTTTATTTGTAATTAATATTTCTTGAAAAATGATCTTTTGTTGTAGTACGAAAGCTAACTGGTCAAGCACAGGGTCCTGAGTTCAATCTCCGGTACTGAAAAAAAAGCTAACTGGTTTAGTGATCATGTCATAAATCCTAAATTAGTGCACTCTACAGCAGGGAAATAATATTTCAGAAATCCTCCCTGTAGTTGTTTGTGTTTATTCTATTATCACTACCTAAATTAGTGCACTCAATTATTAAGAATGCTAAATGGTGTGTACACACACACACACACACACACACACTCTCTCTCTCTCTCTCTCTCTTAAAGTCAAAGCTTTTTTTTGGGGGGAACCAGGGATTGAACTCAAGGACTGGCAAGCCCTTATTCTACTGAGCCATCTCCCCGGCTCCTCAAAGCTATTTCAAAGAATTTCAGTTAATTTTTATTATACAGCCTCTGTGGTACTAATTGTGCCTTGTTTTGATCACAGCTGTTTTTTAAAAGACCTTATTCTTTATATAAACTATTACTATGAAGCCATAACTTTTATCCGTTTTCTACTAGTCAAAAATACCTACTTTCCATAAACTAAAATAAGCACTTTTGCATTTATTATTCAGCTAAACCTTCTAAATAAGGAAACCCAGTTCATGATAAAGATACTGTAATATAGAATATTCAATTCTTATTGTTTTCTTTGAGACAGGGTCTCCCCATGTAGTTCATGCTAAATAGGGAGACTACTGGTTTCACTAAATATAGTCCAGGCTGGCCTGGAACTTACACTATTCTTCCTGCCTCAGTCTACTGTGTGCTGGGATAATAAACATGCACCACCACACCTGACCCCAATTCTATTTAAAGTGCACAAATACTGAGTGGTAAGGGAGAGGATGAGTCAATAAATGGATAATAACAAAATTAACTTTTTGTTATTAAAACCAATTAGTGCAGAGAAATAGGCTGATAATCCTGTCTAAATTAATTTGGAGTTCTGTTTTGAATTTTTTTTGTTATCTTTACTTTTAAATAATATGCTGATGAATAATTCAACTTAAGTTGAATTATTCTCAACATTTAGTCCACTTCTAAATATGCTTTTAACAAAGTGGACAAGTTAATGATATAATGCTTTGTACCAATGCTGCAAAATAACCAAACCAATAGAAGACCATTCATTGACAAAGAACACTGAATTTTAATACTAGATTTCTTTGTGCTACTTTTGGTTATTCCTCCCCTTGACTGAGTAAAAGCAGGCCACTGTGCTAATATGCTGAATAACTAATTCACCAAGTCACAAAGGCTATTTTGGACTGTGGTTAGCTCTGTTTGACTTTGCTAATTACTGCTTCTTATACTGCAATACCTCCTACATTAAATGGGCTTTCCCTCAGTCACATTTTGTTTTTTCCATTTTTGTGAATTTAGGATATACTTTTTTGAACTAAATTTTTATCTGCTGCTTCTCAAGAATTTCCATGTTCAAGGTACTGAGGTCTAAGAACCTTCAGTGAAGTAGTCCATTTGGTCCAAGTGGCCCACTGGCCTGCACTAACGCCAAAGAGTATTTTCCTTAGTGTCAATTACTTCTATTATGAGGTAACTAAAAAATTTGTGACAGAAATTTCCATGGAAGCCAGGTGTGGTGGTGCATTGCCTGTAATCCCAGCATTCAGGAGGCTGAAGCAGGAGGATGGTTGCGAGTTGGAGACCAGCCTGGGTACAAA
>NW_004524607.1:1467388-1486486 GCF_000260255.1 Octodon degus
CATCATCAACATCAAAGGCCCATCATTGTCATCAAGGTCTCTATTAAATCTGGAAGGAACTATATAACCAGAGCATTGGAGAGAAAGGAATATGATTTACACTGAAGGTATTGGGAGAAAAGGATATAATTTCCTCTTATAAACACAGTTGAACCGTGTATTCATGAACTTAATATTCACTTTGACTGCTTTCAAGTGACATCAAAGATCCATGACACATGGTGTTGGCAACCTGACTGACTAGTTACCTAATTAGTTCCTGACAATGGTCACAGGTTGAGCTGTCATAAATTGGAAGCTCATTTCCTACAAGTGCAATGTTATTTAATTGGGGTTCTGTTCCTAGAAGACCTTGTGTATTATACAACTACGTTATAAAAAATAAAGAAATATGATTTATAAATGTAAGTGTAAAGCCAAAACATGAAAAAAGCTGTAACATAAACATTTCTTTGAGCAACTTTTTCTGTATGCCTTATTTTCTTGTGGCTGACACACAATACCTAACACCCATGGTTGAAGGGGAAACGTCTGTTTAGCTCACAGTGTGTAGAGTTTTCAGTTCATAATTGGTTGGCACAAAGATAGCATGGCTGGCAGAGAAGAACTGCAGAGGAAAAACCAGTTCATGCAGCTTCCTGGTTGATAGTCTCAAAGGAAACACAGAACGATATCTTACAGTGAAGATCACTGAACTTTTTAAGCATATACAAATTAAAGGGGCAAAGAAAAGACCAGTCCTGTCCTCCAAATGCCCATCTCATAAAAGGTTTTAACTTAGTGATCTTTAGCTTTACTACCCTGGGACTATGTGTGAATGCACAAATATGCACATTAGCCTTAAAAAAGTACCACTGTGAACATCATGTGGGTACTGTATTGTGACTGTCCATGAAGCCACAAACTACAAAAAGGATCTAAATTAGCATCTTTCAGAATAGCATAACAAAGCTTCCAGACTGTTTTCCTTCCTATGTTCTGCAGAAAACAAATATATAGAGGGATACCTATTATCCTCCCACCTGACTTCAAATGGGACATGGCCAAGGCTACTCTGGAAATCCACCTTCAGATTGTACATAGTGCTCTTACATGACAGTGCTCTTTTGTGCACTGTTATTTACACAGGAATAGAGAGAATGTGTGCTGTAGCAGTAGTTCTCCAAATAGCCCCTGGATGGGAAGTAGCAACATCATCTGGCCCTACCTGCATAAAAACCTCTGGAGTTGGGGGCCTAGTAATTTGTTTAGAGGCTCTTCCAGGTGATTCTTGATGTGTGGCAGAGCTGGCGAATCATTGCCATAACTGCCTACTTACTACTAGAGGGCACCCCACAGCAGAGGCCAACGTGCAGCAGAAAATGAGGAGAGATGAGGATAAAGTTAGGACACAAAACCTTTTTGGGAGTTCAAAGGCCTCAGTGTTCTGAGGGCACTGTTTTCCTTCCTAATCCCCTGGCTGATAAAGACTATTTTTGTGAGTGAGTCCAGGAACTACAGTTCTGTTTGAGGACTCTTTCATCTTCCCATTGCCATATGTGGACTCTGATACACAAGTAACTATCAACAGAGCTACAGAGATCTCAAACTTCTACTACAGATCCCTCAGAGAATACACTAATACAGGAATCCCAGAATATTCACCCATAGTATCTACCGTTTGCGTCCTACTATCCATTTGCTATCCTACAGAAACAGAACTGGCTTGACAATCACATGGGTCAGGCCAGTCGAAACCCCATGCCCCCCAGGATACTTAGTTCCACATTGATCCAAGCTGGTCTGATTAGCATGAATCTCAGGACTTCTGAAATCAGCTATGAACAAAGACCAGCTCCTTCCAGCTGAGTCTGCATGGTTCTGGGGTTAAACAGCAGCATCCACCTCAGTTCATTTTCTGCGATTCTCAGAATGCAGAGCTGAGCAAAGACTGGAAACAGTCTTAGAGTACTGAATACCAGAGTAACTGAAGCTAGAATTATCTCTGCACTTTTCTGCCAATAAAATGTTTGTTTCTGTTTATTCTCGTTGTAGCTGGTATTCTGATTACTTGAAAAGATCAGAAGTGATAGGCTGTCCTTTTTCTTTCCTCCCTCCCTCCTCTACCACTTTTCTTTTGACATTTCTAAATAAGAAAATGTTTCTTGTCTCTCATTTACTTATTCCTGCCTGCCTAATTTTTCAACACACTCTGTTTCAAATATTCTTCCTCAAAAACCATCTGTTAGGTGGGGGAGATGGCTCAGCAGAATAAGCACTTCCCTGGCAAGCATAAGGGTCTGAGTTCAATCCCCAGTTCGGCCAAAACAAAACAAAACAAAGCAGAAAACAAAACAAACAAAAAACCCATCTATCTCCTTATAGCACCTGAAAGCCCTGAAATCTGGCATTTTCTCAAGATAATCTCTCAATTCCAGTGAAACTAGTTAAAATATCTAGTTTTATTGTTATTTATTTTTATGTATTTAGCGCAGGGTCTACAGGGACTCACTACTCAGATCAGACTCGTAAGTAATCCTCCTGTTTTCAGCCTCCCAAGCACTGGCCTAACTTTTTATTAATGCCTACCTCTAGTACTATGTTCACTAGGAATATTCTGAGCTCTACACTGAGGAGATTTGTTTTATCACTCATCTTCTATATACATACTCCTATGTTATCTCCCTGATAAAACCAACTGATTGGTGGATAAGAATCAAGACTCAATTCTAAATGAGATACTGAATAGCATAAGCAATCGTGGGCAATAACAGCAAAGCAGAAGCATAGCAATACCTGACTTCAAGCTATGCTACAAAGCAACAGTGATAAAAAACAACATGGTACTGGAACAAAAATAGATAGCTCAATCAAGGCAATAGAACTGAGCATACAGAAACCTCAGACACATTTAACAATTTGACCTTCAAAAAACAATTTAAAAAAAAAATGTATTTAATACCGGGTCTACAGGGTCTCACTACACAGATTGGACTCCTAGTGACTCTCCTGTTTTTAGCCTTGCAAGTTCTGGGATTACAGGCAAGTACCACCATGCCCAGTCTCAATTGCTGTCTCAGAGTGCCCTGGGGGTGGGACTTGCAGGGCGCGATGGGCATAGTACCCAGTCTCTGCCTCTGCCTAAACAGGGGTTTTAATCTGCTGAGCTATCTGGCTGGCCAAATAGCTCACAAACAGGTTTTAAAAAGCCTATTCAATAAGTGGTTCTGGGAAAACTGGTTAGCTGGACTCTTATATCATATAGTAAATTAGAATCAAAATGGATCAAAATGGATTGCTGTTAAACATTAACACAGAAACATTAGACCTACTGGAAGATAAAATATGCAAAACACTTGAAGACTTAGGTGTAGAAAAGGATTTTCTATATAGGACCTGAATTGCACAAGAAGTAACAGCAAGAATCAACAAATGGCATTTTATCAAATTAAAAAGCTCTGTATAGCAAAGCAATCAATCAGTAAACTGAAGAGACAACCTATAGAATGGGAGAATATGTTTTCCAACTACTTCTCAGACAGAGGGCTGATATATAGAATACACAAAAAACTCAGGAAAAAAAAATTAAACCACCTAATATTAAAGATCCGGAGAAAAAACAGGCACAAGAAACAAACAGACACTTCACAAAATACAAATAGTCAACAAATATTTGGAAAAATGCTTGACATCTCTGGCTATTAGGGGAATGCAAATTAAAGCAATGCTAAGATTCCACCTTACTCCAGAAACAATGGCAATATTAAGAAATCAAGCAACAAATGCTGATGAAGCTGTGGTGAAGAAGGGAACCCTTCATTGTTGACAGGGATGTAAACTAGTACCATCATGAAAATCAGTATGAGATTTCTCAAAGAACTGAAATTAGAAATTCCCTATAACCCAGTGATCCCAGTATCTTCCCCCAAGAGCTTAAGTCATCATACAATAGCAATACACACACACCAATGTTTATCATACCTAAATCCTGCAAACAGCCTATGAAAGCATTAACAGATGACTGGATCAAGAAAATGTGGTGGGGGCTGGGGAGATGGCTCAGTTGAATAAGCACTTCCCTGGCAAGTGCAAGGGGCTGAGTGTAATCCCTGGTTCCGCCAAAAAAAAAAAAAAAGTAGTATCTATAGATAAGGTAATACTGCTTGGCTATAAAAAATGACCCACTTGAGACATCTGTAGAAAAATGGATGCGCCTGGAAAATATAATGTGAATGAAATAAACCAGATATAAATACTATATGGTGTCTCTTATTTGAGTGAAACAAAGTAGAAAGAAAGAATAATGAAGATGAAAAGAAGGGGACAAAGAGATAAATCTCTTGCAATAGGGAAATGATCTGAGAGAAAAGTACAAGGTGGGGGATAAGCAGAATAGAGATTTGTCATGTGCAGAAGTCTAATAACCTCAATAAATGTACATTTTATGTGCCACAGCATGAGCTAAGATTATAAATATCAACAAGAATAAAAAACGGGATAAAGGAACTACATGTGGGAAGGAGAGATGGAAGGGAAGGGAAAGGGAATCAAAGAAAAGAAAAAAAGCTGTGGTGTATACATGGAACCACCAAAATGATTGTAAAGTGTGTGAACTGCAAATATGTACCAATAAAATTTAAAAGACAGTCTTATTATCCTTGTTATCTAATAAACCTATGAACTTGATATTTGGATAAATTGTTGCTAAACATTTTTAAGTTGGTGGAGTGTCAATTTTTTTTCTCCATAATTTTATTGAGAAACAAATAGCAATGAGACAGTTTCAAATCAAATTGGTAGGACAATTTCAATAATTAACACATTGCATACTCTCTGTCTAGTGGTTATTTGCTGTACAAGATGCTGACATGATATCCTATTTACAAACACTATTAGAACACATCTCTCTATTCATTAGGAGAATGTAACTATATATTTATCCTAACCATTTTGAATACACAGATACAAAATGGACATTTCATCTGTATCCCCTTTTTTATTCAGTTCCATCATTTGAATATTATAGGTGTGTGAACTCAGCAAAATATTCTAAAAAGAGTCCAGTAGTCCATAATAGTATTGGGTCTTCCGCTTCACTGGCAATATCAGAAATTGTTGACCTGAGGCCCCTGCAGCTCAACATAACAGCATGGCTTTACTTCTTATACTTCGTTTTTATACTTTTCTGCTGGATGGTTAAGACCAAGATAAAGCAAGACCTATGCAACAAGGGCTGTAGCTTTTGGATCTGATAAGAGTTGTAGCTTCTGGATCTCAGTCAAATCCCCTCAGGATTTATCCTGAGACCCTGTACCTCAGATTGTAGATCCTCTGTCAGTGTCAGCCATGTGGATGAGTCATGGCCATTGCTTGGCCAATGTGCTCTCTGTGAAAGCCTGAGAGAATGTTTTCTCTCCATGTGACTCTCCTTAGGCACACTCTACATCATCGATCACTTTCCTCTTTGGCCCCATAATCTCCTTGATCAGAAAATTTGGGACACAACTAAGTTACATGTCTTACAGTACAAGTTCTCATATGTCCTGAGTCTTAATTGACCTTGAAAGGCTAGGGCCAAAATGTTGGCTTTCCTTATGGCCCTCCTTTTTCTCTAATATTTGGTCTGCAAACTTAGGTTGTTAACCATCCAAAAGACAAGTTTATTGTTATTACCATAAAACCTAGGCTGTTAAGCTTAACCTCACTATCTGTCTGAATATCAAACATCTTAGGCATAACATGGAACAGGTATTTTTCATCAAGCATTGATATGTTAAACTTTAAGTTCCCACAGAATATGATGAAAAAACACTTAAAAATTAAAATATATTTAAAAATAGGCATACAGAATTATATAATTCTTATGTTTACACATAAGTCCAGAAATCTAATCATATACAACCTTGTAGTAGGACAGTCCTGCAACATTCCTTTCGCTGTCTCTTGCCTTCATTCACCACCCCCTTTTTTTTGAACAATCATCTACCCGAGAGACAGCACGGCAGCAAATGGCATGTCATGACAAGCAGCCCATATTCAGAAGACCAGAATGACAGGAACTCCAAGCATGAACTTACTATTACATATTGCCATCTTCAGTGCAGCTGCTTTGTTCACAGGTGTCAGTATATATAGTTAGGGTAAGAATCCTTCCAATTAACTGCTAGATTCAAAAATCTTCTGAAAATTCTCAGGATCACTGCCTTACCCATTTTCTACATATAACTGTATGGCTTGCCACTGTCATGTTTCCTAGCTCTTCTCCTTTCCCTCTCTTAATTATTTGGTCCTCAAGTTCTTGCTTTCCTTTTATTTATTTATTTATTTATTTTATACCTTTTTATTTGTATTTCTTCTTTTGAGTTCTTATACTATGGAAACTATATGATATTTATACATGTGTCTGGTTTATTTCACTTATGAGTATATCTTCAAGTGGCATCTACTAAATATAAAGGTTTTGAGTTTATCATTCTTTATAGCTGAGTAATACTCCATTGTATAAAAATACCACATCTTTTTCATCCATTCCTCAGGTGATGGGCAACATTCCTTGGTTGTTTCCAAGATTTGGCTATCACAAATTGTGCTGCTATAAACATAGACACACATATATCAATTTCAAATTGAAAAGTAACTTGGATCTTACCTTCAGATCAAGATGAACTACATCATGAGTATGTAAAAAGTGGACGCCTTCTAAAATCTGTCTCATGAGCCTCTGAACATCTTTTTCTTTAAAGGCGTCTTCTCGGTCAGCCACACACTGGTCAAAGATTTCACCCCCAGCAGCACTAGACGAATTAGAGCAAACAGAAATTACACAAAAGAAAATGGTGAACTTGTACCACAAAAATAAAGAGCAAATTAGTCACAGCCTGTTAGTGCTATGGTGCCAATTTCAATCTGATGACCTGAAAGAGGAGGCTCAGTCCCTCACAGCAGGAGATGCACCTGCTGCAGTGCACCGCTCACACAGCCTCTGCACACGCAGGCTGCCATTTGCAGCAATGCTAACAACTGAACTCCTCAGCTCAAACAAGGAACTGCACTTGGCTGAAAAAATTTTCTAATCACAATTTACTATCTTTTGAATTCTTCAAGTCATTACTTCTGTCAACAATGAAATTCAGGAGGGGCACAGGAGGCGGGGGAGGAGGAGGAAGGGGCTGTAACTAGAAGGTAAGTTTTGTACATGTACCAACTCCCCATGATGAATGTAATTATTATGTAATACAAACATATACTAGTAAAAACAAATAAAATGGCCAAATATAAAATCTAAACTCTAAGAGAATTCATGTCTTTATTAAACAAAACAACAATGAACTTACCATTCATAAAATGAAAAAGAACAATAAAGATTAATAAATCAATTTAAATATAAGGATTTCTTGAACTAAAATTTAAGAGAAATTTATTTTTAGTCTATTCCACTGTGATGTTTACCCATTCTGGCTTTTTATTTATGTATTATTTGGGTACTGGAAGCTAAACAGAACCCAGGGCCTTCGCACTGAGCTACTTCCCCAGCTGTTACCCTCTCCCTTTGTGACAGGGTCTTACTAAATTACTAAGTTAGCCAGAAGGCTCAAACTTGCAGTCCCCCTGCCTCTGCCTCTGCCTCAGCCTCCCAAGGTTGCATCTTCTCTCTGTTTTTGGAGACAGGGTCTTGCTATGTAATTTACGTTGGCCTTCAATTTATGGCAACCCTCCTGCCTCAGCCTCCCGAGTGCTGAATTACAGGCATGCATCTCTACACCTATTTTAACAACAGTTTGTTTTCTCAACAACTATAGCTTGCATGAACATAAAATATATAGCTAATTGTAGTTTTCTGAAAAATTTCAAGGATGTACTTCAAACGCAGAGTGTTAGAAGCTTTGAAAGGTACTTTACGCAGTCAGTAAAATAACTCTTTGAAGTACATGTGCAGTCACATCACTGTTTACTCTGTTTAAATGTAAGCTTCACTCACTAAGTGAACTAACTTGGAACCATGAGAGAAAAGACACAAACAAGGAAGAGAGGAGGGTATGAAAAATACCAAATGGAGGAGCACATGCCTGTAATGCACCTGCAATCCCAGCATTCTGTGAGGCTGAGGCAGGAAGATCACCTTAAGTTTGAGAACAGCTTGGGCTATACAGTGAGTTCAAGGCCAGTCTGAACTAATTAAAAGAAAAAAAAATATATATATATATGTATATACATATGAAGAAGAAGAGGAAGAAAAGGAGCAGGAGAAAGAGGAAGAAGAACAGGAAGAATTAGGGGCCGGGGAGATGGCTCAGTGGAATAAGTCCTTCTCTGGCAAGTGCAAGGGCCTGAGTTCAATCCCCGGTTCCGCCAAAAAAAAAAAGTATCATGTGGAATTCTCAGAGTACAGTAACTAAAATATTAAGAAAATCACTGATCTTTACAATGATTAGATATTTAAGAAGCAGTAAGTTTTAAGGCAAAGCAACAGAAATCATCTACTGTGAAGTACAGAGACAGAGAAAAAAACACTGAACAAAAATCAACAGTACTTCAGGGATATACGGGAGAACATCAAGCAGCTTAACACACTGTAACTGAAGAGAAGAGTGAGGCAGAAGCAGAAAAAATAAGATAATCACCTATTTCTAAAATGCAATCCTTTCAAGGTCAATGAAGACTCCGGACATAGGAGAACCTGTACTGTAACAACATGTAACTCAGTTGTGCTCCAAATTTTCTGATCAAGATAATTATGGAGCCACAGAGAAATGTGTTCGATGATGTAAAGTGAGCCTGGGGAGAGTCACATAGAGAGAAAACATTTTCTCAGGCTTTCACAGAGAGCAAATTGGTCATGCAATGGCCATGACTCATCCTCATGTCTGACACTGACAAAAGGATATAAAAAGGGCAGTACAGGGCTACAGGATAAATCCTGAGAGTACTTGGCTGACCTTATCAGATACAAAAGTTACATTTCTTGTTATATAGGTCTTGCTATATCTTGGGCTTAACCATCCAGCAGAAAAGTATAAAAACGAGGTATATAAAGTAAATCTATATTAATACAATGAGCTGTAAAAGGCTCAAGTCAATAACTTCTGAGGATAACCCACTACTATCATAGACTGCTAGACAGTGTTAGATTGTTTAGTTGAATTCAAACACCTATAGTATTTAAATGCCAATAGAATATTCACCTCTGACAGGACAAAAAAAAAGATACAAAGGAAAGATCATTTTGTATTTATATATACAAAATAGGATAGGTTTACAACTACTTTCCCTTAATTCAATGAGAAGAAAGAGATGTACTAACAGTGTTTTGACAGAATATCCTGTCTGCTTCTTGTGCTATGGATAACCACTAAGAAGATAACAATGTACAATGTATTGATTATCAAAACTGTCCTATTAATCAGCTGTGAAACTGTCTCATTTATATTTCTCAATAAAAAATGCAATAAAAACCATAAATACCAAGATCCATGTAGCTTACTGAACCCTAAGTGAGATAAACTCCCAACACAAAGAACATCATACTTAAATTACTAAAAACCAGTGATAAACAGAAAAATCTGTAAAATTTCATGTTCACAGGGATATAAGGTAAGACTATCATACACAGACTGCTTGCTATAAACAATATGGAGAAGAAGATAGTGTAATCACAGCTTTAAATGCTGGGGAAAAGTGTGCCTAGAAAGCAGTATTTGAGGTTGGAGAAAGACTAGAAGGAAATGGTAGGAAAAAAGTTACGTCCATAAGACAAAAGAAAAACTGAAAAATCCTGACAAGGTTATGATGGCCAATTCCAAACTCTAAAGGTCTTGTTTTCTGGGCAGTGCTCCTAACTACCCAGGCAGAGAACAGCAGCACAGCACATGGCAAAGAGCAGAAGCTTTGGGATACACACTTTGGGACTAAATCCAGGCTCTGGGACTTGTGTGATCTTCCATTGCTCAGTACTTTGAGGTTTTTTTCATATATAAAAATCTTATAGGATGCAGCTGAGTGGTAGAGCACTTGCATGGCATGTGTGAAGCCCTAGATTCAATCCCTAGTACAAGAAACAAAACAAAACTCTAGTTTTAAAATGTATAAATCATATATATTAAAGCATATACCAATTAATAAACCATGTGTACAAACTGAACTTGACATGGTGCCTAGCACACGGTTAATGTTTAGCACTTTGCAGCTATCATACTTTATCTGTGTTCACATAGCACCTAGCAAGAAATTCTAGTAAGACATTAATATTGCTGCAATCATTTATATTTAATCTGCTTGCTAAAAGTTTTAGCACCTAGAGGGAAGGGGCTATGCTACTCTCACTTCTATACTATCAGCTTCTTTAGTATCTAGTGCACACAGAAGATCCTCCAATAATAACTGATGTAAATGATCACAGCTTGCTTACTTCCATAGCAACAGTTTCCTGATCTAGCTGAGAATCTTGATATCTCAGTATCCAGAATACATTTTTAAAGACTTTTTTCAAATTAAAATACAAAAATTTTGGCTAAATCATACTGATTGGACTTTAAAAATCTGTTCACTACAGCAACAGAAGTCATCAAAGGCTTCTAAGCAAGGAAATAGTATCAGCATATTGCCTATCAGCTAACAGCAGCAAAGAGGGATGTCCTAGAGTAGAAGCCAAGGTGATCAGCTAAGCAGCTACTGGAGAAGCTCAAACAGAAGACTTGGTAATTCATTATTAAAGGAGACTAAAGGAGACAAAGAAATCAAGGGCAAGACCAAGGTCTCTAGTGTGAGCAATGATAAAATGGAGATACCAATGGAATGGGAACAAAGGAGAAGCAAGCATTACAAAGGCAATGCAAGTGTATTGACACTGAATTAATGATCTGCAACTGGTCACAGGCATATACAGTAGGCAAATGGAACTTAGGAGAGGGGTTAAGGTTGGAAAATTTTCAAAATAATCATAATGTAAGTAATAGCTAAAAGCAAGCACATATTCCAAAAGATTATCACCCAAAGTAAGCTGATTGAACAACAATGTCCAACAACAATAACACTGACAGAGCTCCGGGGTACACTTATTCTATCTGGAACAGGGTAAAACGCTCTGCAAGAAGAAAAATGAAAAAAAACATCAAAAATAAAACAAGGCTGTAAAAGTCAAAGAAGTTGCAATTTCAAAACAGAATTGTATCATGTATTTAAAGACAGAAGCAGAACATTAAAATGAGGTTGATTTTGGGAATCGAGGCTGATGAGCTCATGAAAGTTTTAAAAGAGCAGATGGCATTATTCTGAGAAGTGAATGGTGTCACTGGCACAAGGACACATGAATGAATGGATTGATGAAGTAGAACAGAACTGATTAGAAAGTGAGGAATGCTGCACAAATGATAGCACAAGTGTGCTGATATGATTTCCTGTCATAGAAGGCTTTGGAAAGATGTCAAGGGAGTCTGTCTGATGGCCCAATTCTCTCCATGAAAGAGAGATCAGGCCAGGTACTTAATACAAGCTGGGAAGAGGCAGACACAGTAAGCACAGCCAAGGTATTTATGAGGAATACATGAAGATCATCTGGAAAATCCTTTCAGAGAACCAGGCGATGCACATTCTCACAGAGAAGCAACATCTTATGTGGAAGTATAAACTATCAAATTCAACCCAAGAAAGACAATACTTACTATTCCAGAACCAAGATCATTTCTGATGGAGTCTCATATACTTCATGTAAATTAATGACCCAAGGACTGTCCTGTGCTAGTTCAAGTACAGCAATCTCATGAATTATCTCCATCCGACAATCTTGGCCTTTTCTTCTTTTTCTCATGAACTTTGCTGCAAATTCTTTTCCAGAATCTTTCTTTATACATTTCCTCACCACTGCAAATTTTCCCCTAAAATTAAACAAAAGCATTCACTGTTAAAGCTGGCAACTTTTCAAAGATGATAAATTTTAATACAAATTTCCGAATATATTAATGGGTATTCAGAGTTGGCCTATTAATCACAAAAGTAACACTTGAGAATTTATCATAGGCTATATATGAACTGCTTTATAGATTTATAAATAAAATGTAACTTGTAAAATTATAAAACTCATTTTTCTCAATATGCCAATACTATGGTTTAAAGGTGTCCTCCTAAATTCAGGCACTAGAAACAAAAGAGCTGAGAGCTGAGCCCTTGGGGGTGATCAGATCCTGAGGGAGCAAGTTCCTGATAAAGGGATGAAGGCGAGACAATGTCCCCTCCAGCTCCAGTTCTTGTTCTTTCTCCATGGTATGGCCCAGCAAAATGGAATTTGCCAGGCATGGGACCTTAATCTTGGACTTCCTAACCCCCACAATTATGAGCTAAAAAATGCTGATCATTTCTAATTAGTCTTGTGGCATTGTGATCATTTCTAATTAGTCTTGTGGCATTCTGTTACGCAGCACACAATGGACTAAGACCACAGTCAAATATTAAAGCTGGTATTTTCTGCAGTTTCATTAAAATAACTTAATTTTGTACATTTATAATAAGATTTAAATCTTTTAAAATAGCATTTCATTTTTTAAAAAACAAAAATTGGTCACTGGATTCCCTAGTATGATGAATTTCACTGTCACCAGTTGACTTTAAGAAAACTATCGCTTTTCCATATGACAAAAGTAAGGGTTTCACTCAGCTGTCAGTCTCATGATAACATCAGCTAGAAATGTGCATTTTCTTATAAAAATAGATAAAACAAGAATATTTTTGACACATTACAGATTGTCACTAATGTAATAGGCAAGTCAAATTGAGGAACCAATATAAAACTGATGAAGCATATGATTTATGGAATTAGACTTGGGCCTGAATCCCACAAGTGAGATATGACATATAGCTTTGGACAATTTATTTAGCCTCTCTTTAACTTCATTTTTTCTTATCTGTACAAGGGAATAGGAATAACATCTACATCAGGGTTGTGAGAATTAAAATGTATCCCTCAATATACATGAAGGATGCTTCCAGGACTCCCTAGGTACCAAAATCTGAAGGTACTCAAGTGTCTCATACTGAATGGTATATAGTATTCCCATATACTATATAAGATCACCTCCAGATTACTTCTAATACCTAATACAATGTAAATGTTATGCATAAATAAATAGCTGTAACAGTGTGCTGTTTTGGAAATAATGGCAAGAGTTTCACATGTGTATATCCACTACATCTTTAGGTTGGCAGGCAACTTAAAAATCATGATGTTTAACCTAATACCAAGTGCCAATGTCGTCTGTCAAACTATGAGGTACAGTTACTTATTCCACTTCTAGGCACATATTATTTAATGAAGTTTTCATCATAAGCCAAACCCTGACTTCAACTGAAGGGCTAGAAGGAGTCTCAGTTCTTGCTTCCACTTGATCATCTATCAGTTATCACATATAGAGAACAGTCTACCAACAGCCACTGCCTCTTTTCATACAAATCTGCCATCATTTCTCATGTCCATAGGATATTCTGACCTCCTCACTGTTATGGCTTATTAGAAAATATGCCAAACAATATCTAAAAAAATTACTGCAGGTGCAATATGATCAAAGCATTATAGGATTATTAGTTTGTGTCTCTTAGCACAATATAACCTAACATTGCTTGCTAAAAAATTGACAGGCTTTTCCTATTTCCTATTTGGCTCACACATATCAATTACCTACACTGTTTCCCCTCTGAATTTTTTTCCTGACAGTACCTCTGAGCTGTATTTTAAAAATCTTTTCTAAAAAACTAAATGCAAGGCTTTAACTTGTTCTATTAAGTTCTAATTTTGAGATTATGGTTCACCATAATAGCTTATTTTTGAGTACTAATTCTTCCTTCCCAGTAACTGCTAACCACAAATATGATTTTCATTCCCTCTGTGTTTTTGTGACCACTAGTAATAAAATGTTGAGTGACAAAGCCTGAGGCATAGCCCTGTAGCTGTTCAATTTGGTAATGATCTATGTAACAGTATTTATATTCAGATCAAAGTTCTTTTGTTCACAGAAATATTTCACTCCACAGAAATCATTAGGAGAATATCTCTACCAGGCCTAAAGGGGCAGCATATTCAAGACATTCAAGATCGAGATATATTAGCACTCCCTGACTGTGTTGTAGGTAGAAATGAGTGGTGAAAGGGAAGCTGGAAATTCAGAATGACTTCTTGATTTTTAATACAGACAGCTTATAAATGTGCATCATCAAATGACAGAGATGATAACAGTAACAGAGCTTTAGGGGAAGATGATGTGCTAGGATTTAGAACAGAGCTCCAGAGTACTATACCTGCACATGGCAGGTATGCAAATATGGCAGATGGCACACCCAGTACATAAGCAGTTGTTTCGTTAAATAATTCCTTTTAAAATTTAACCTTATATCGTTTAATATATTGAACTACTTGCCATCCTCTCTTCACTGGACTTTCCTACCATGGTGCCTTCTTTGGTGTGCTATCAATGGCAGCTGTCTCACAATCAACTCTACCAAGATTCCTTCAACTCTTTAAGGCTCTGCTCCAACATTTCCTCCACAAAATCTTCCAGGGAGTGTCATCTTGCCTATTCAGAGGCCAGTGCTGGACCTGTCACATTAGGAATAACTTCTAAAGTCTAAAACAGTGTATCAGTGATAGGGACATGTTTAGAGAAATGAACCCTCAGGCAATTTCACCATGGTATAGATACCTTAGAGAGTATACTTACACAAACCTAGATGGCTGGGCCTATTTGCACCAGTTGGTTATATAGTAGAGCCTACCACATCTAGGACACCATGTTACGATACTGAATACTGTAGGTAACTGAAATAATAAGAAAATTTACAGAAAAATACCTTTAAAAAAGGGTATACATCTGTCTAGGACACTTATGGTATACAGAGAATGCAGGATAGAAGCTGCTTGGGAGTCTGAGTGGTGAGTGAATGCCAAGTTCTGGACATCATGGCACAGAACTCTAGACGCCATACACCCTTAATACTTAGGCCACACTAAACTTGTAAAAACACTTATTTTTCCAATAATAAACTAACCATAACTTACTATAACTTTTTGTACCTTGTAAAATAAATTTTAAAAAAAGTCAATAACAAACTTAAGCTTTAACGTCTGCCTAGTAACTGTGATTGTGAGCAATTTAATTGAACTTACTGGGCCTTGGATTCATCTGCAAAATGATGGCAATAATGATAGTAAAAACTGAACAAAATTATTTCTCTAAAGTGTATATAGTATGTAGCAAATCATCAGTAATTGGTAACTATTTTATTGTTTGGAGCACTTTCAAATCCATAGTATAGCCAATGATATTTGTACAAAAAAAAAAGGAAGAAAAAAAACACTACTCCCTCACCCCCACATACACACCAGGAGAGTTCTAGAAGAGACTTTTCCCCTCAGTGCTGAGGACCAAATCCATGGCCTACCACATACTGGGCAAGTGCTCTACCACTATGCCATAGCCCTCCCTCACTCTTCCCTTTATCTAACAAACACAACATGCAGTATAAAATCTCTTAATAAATGTACTGTAATTCCTTTTAATTGATCTGAAGAGGTAAATCAGTAACCAGGTTTTAAACAATTTTTTATTCACAGCTTTTTTTTTTAGACAGGTTAGTCTTGAAATCCTGCTAATCCTCCTGGGTAAGCCTCCCAAGTGCTGGGAATATAGGCATTCACCACCATGCCCGGCTTGAAATTCATTAAATGTTTAAATTTGTGTATTTTAAATTAAGATTTTCTTTTATCTTCCCAGAAATATCGGATTACTTTCAACTCTATAAATATGCTTCTTCAAACCAGTAAGTGGAAGCTGGGGAGATAGCTCAGTAGAATTAAGTGATTGCCTGGCAAGTGCAGGGTACTGAGTTCAATCCCTGTTACTGCAAAAAAATAAAAAATAAAACAACAACAACAAAAAAAAAAAACCCCTCAAACTAACAAACAAAACAAAACAAAAAAAAAGTAACTGACAAGAAATCTTAAATAACATCTAACCAAAAACAAGGCAAATTCTACAAAGACAGTATTATTTAGCAAGTTTGTTTCTAAAGACATTATAATTTATAGCACATACTTAAATAATTGTAAGGTTTCAACCTGAAGCCATTACCCACAGGTATCAATCTAGGTTAACAGCACACAGTTCCCAAAACCCGATATCCTAAAGTGCCTTCCATCTTAAAAAGACTTTCTTGTCCCATTACCCCTAACTGCAGAACAGAAAGAGATGGGGCAGACCAAGTGGGGAGGGGATAATCTGACAGGGAAGGTTGGTAGAATTTGGATCTAATTAACCTACCCTCTAGTAAAAACTATGGGAAACAACATGAGTCACAAAACAGACTACCAATTATACTTTGTAAAACATCCTGCAGTAAAAGGAATGACTGTCAAGAGTCTCAGCTCTGCACTCTTTCAGAAGACTCAATTTTTGACTTGATTTCTAATGTGAAAAATAGCTTTTTCCAAACAAGCCAAACAACAAATGGTGAGAATCAACGGAACACACTTGAAAGCACTTGTATAATTAACTCTGGCAAGGAACTCACATTTAAAATTTTTCTCCTATAGGGGAACTACGAGTTTGTAATGCAAAACTATGACTGCATAATATAAAAAACAAAAAGATGTCCTTTGGCTTACACTTTTTAATAAGTAAAATTTACGAATATATTTTAAAATGTTAAAGTTGAGGACGAGATAGGCAAAACACCTGCAAGGGAAACTATCTGATTCAAAATTAATGTAACGTTAAAGTTACAAGAACATCTTTCTGTTTTTTTATTATCAATAAACCCAAGAAAACCCAACATGAACAAAGTGGTAGAACCCAAGGTCATGTGTCTTATTTGTCAGCAATGAAATCATTAATGTTGTTTAAAATGGCACAATACTGACTTAAGGTAACAAGCCTTAGGAGTAACAAGTCAAACTTTGAAATGTAAAAGCAAGCTTTATGTCATATATTTATACACACTTAGGTTGCCATGGATTCTGCCAGGACATGAAAGAATATGACATTTCTTAAAAATAATAACAGTGTGTCCTGTCATTACTCTGGAATCAATATTGGAATTTTAAAATTTCTCTTTGAACAGTCATCACATGAAAAGGAAGCTTTCTGTAGCTGATAAAATAAGAGCAATACCTACAAGGTTTGTGTTTAAACAGTTAAGTCTTTGAACCTTTTCCACTTTAGTAAAGGCCATTATATATCAGCATGGACAATTATCAGATATGCAAGCAGTGTTAACAGTTGGAGAAAGTGAAGTTTTTTTATCTTACCAGAAAAAAATTGTCAGTAATAAACACATTCAACCAAGTTAAAATAATAATCCTTTGGCAAAAATGTAGGTGCCTCCAATAAGGACTGTTTATAATACAAAGGAGGATTTATTTTTATGTGAAACGTTAACAATTCCTTGGTTACTTTGCCAGAGAAGGGGTGTATTTTAACAATTATGCAGACTTTATTTTTGCTTTTTGGTTACACTGCCAACAACAACATATGTTGAGTTACATAGTAAATTACACTGAATGCTTCTCCTAAGCTAAACACAACCGTAAAGCCATAGATGTGTTTAATTTTCTCAAAACCCTATTATTAGGAGTTTGATAATGAACTCAAGTTCACAGAATCTGTAAAAACTAAGATTTCAATCCTAGACTGAAGGACTCCAAATCTCATGTTCTTAACCAGTGCATTAAACTCTGTAATGAAAAAGGTAAAGAGAATGTACTAATTGTATTTTTCAGTTTCAGGCTGTTTGTTACATTAAATGTCTTAACTGCATTGTTTAGCCACTTCAGGATTTATTCCTTTATATCTAAGCAAAAACTAACTCAAAAATATGAAACAAAACCTTTCAAGCAAACTAATTTTATATTAGAGATTAAAAGCTGAAAGGAACACCGCTAGAGGAATTAGTACCCCACCACTTTATAGAGTGCACTGTCAGTTTTTTCTGGTTAAAACACTCCTCATAAAGTCTGCAAGACAGTGCTTGCCACCTGAAGGCATTTCAGTTTTGTAATGCCGCTCTTCCTTTTATAGAATGAAGTGAGACAGCTCAAATACTGGAAGACTTAGCGTCTCTTTCTCAGGTAATCAAGGTTACCTCAGAATGTATGGAATGTCAAGGAATTAGAATCCTACCTCCCTCAGTAGCTCTGCTCTCTTGTGTCATAATTGCAGCATGCACAGGGCCGGTCAATTAAGTGTCCAGCCCAGTGAGGTCATGTTCCTGAAAGGCATTACTCCTGCTAACACTGGGAATACGTAGGACATTTTAAAGGGCCCCTCAAAAATACTACTTCTAGAAGTTGTCTTAGTATTCGTAAAGCTGTGCATTTTGATTATTATTTGTACCCACACCTTTTCTGAGCGCCCAGCTGTAGGCTGTCAAAACCGTAAAGCCCTTTCCCGTGACAACACCTAGCTATTTTGTGACCATGACAAGTGTTTGCAATAAAAAGGGACACGAATGTTGTGTGCCAGACACGGTGGCATGTGCATCTCACAACACGTCCATAGTTGAGCACTGCTGAGATACCGTGTGGCTAGAGAGTCTACGTCATGCAACCCAAAAACGAAAACAGTAAGCAGGGCGAGGACATGGACTGAGGAGTGCCTAAAGCCAGGGCATTCGACAACTTCTTTGAATCGTTCTCAAGAAAAAAGTCTCAAAACTCCACAGAAATCGCTGTCACCGCGCTTCCGCTTACAAACCGTAAAGAAGCCGAACGGCCCTCTCACAACTTCAAAGAGACACCAAGTTGCAAGCCCTCCCCAGCCTCAGGAAGAGACGAGTGGGGAGAGGAGAAGGCGGGAGTCGGTTCACAGTGGGGCAGAAAAGGCCGAGAAACGGGCCAAAGATCTAGGGAAGAAACCGGCCCGAAATCAAGTGTCAGGGACCTACATTTTTAAGAACTAAAACTGCGCCAAACCTACGAAGAAAACGAGGACGAAGGCGGCTGCCTCACGAGGGAAGCCTGAGCCGGCGCCCAGAGGGCTGTGGCCGCGGCACGCTCCGGGACAGCCGCCGGCCGAGACAGGACCCGGCGGGGAGACCTCGGACCGCGCGCGGGCCAGACGCCGTCGGGGACGGGGCCACCGCCGG
>NW_004524607.1:1486886-1489293 GCF_000260255.1 Octodon degus
CCCCTCGCCGCGCTCCGTCTGCGGCCGCCGGCCGGTTCCCGGCAGCCCCGCCCCTCTCAAGGCCCCGCCCCTCACGTAGGCCCCGCCCCTCGCGCAGGACCCGCCCCTCGAGGAATCTCCTCGCGACTCGCACACGTCCTCTGCCGCCTTGAGGGAGAAGGTGCAGCCTGGCCGGAGAAAGTGGGCGGCTTGGGCGGACTGGCAGTAACCCACAGCGCCCCCTTTTGATTAGGAGGACCGACTACATCAGTTGGGTTGCAGTATGCGTTGAGCGTCTGAGTTTACCAAAAACTGACCCTTGGCTGAGGAAAGGGGGGAATAAGAACTATGAATAGGAGCTTCATGATTCTCTTTATCCTGAATGGGCGATTTTTCTCCCTTTTACACTGGGAGATGACTCTAGAGGCAGTACATTGTTGTTCTAAGTCTGCATTTTCCTCTGTATTTACTTCTGAGGTGCTGTCATCCATTTTAATGGTTTTAACGAACACTGATGTTTACAAAAGTTGTATCTCAAGCTTTCAACCATTCCTTGAACTTCAGATTTGTATATTTAACTATGTGCCCTTGGCATTTTTACTTAGATGTCAAATTAGCATTTTGGACTTAACACATGCAAAAATAAGTTCCTGAACACCTTCATGACTGCACTTTTGTTCAGTTTCATCTCCACCTTTCCGAAGTGTGCTTTGGTTAGCTGTGACTCCTTTCTCTCATACTCTTCATCACGTTTCTCAGCAAATTCTCCTGACTTTCTCTTCTCTCCACTTCCACAGTGGATTGAGTCACTATTATCTGTAGCCTGCATTATGGTGATAGCTGACTAACTAGGCCATCTGCTTCCGTTCTGCTTCCTCTTTAATCCCAGAGTTGTTTTTCAAGGCAATGAAAATTATCTGTTAACGAGTCAAATCAAATCATATAGCTGCTCTGCTCAAACTGTTCCAATAGAGTTTCACTTCTGAGGATAATGGACCAGTCCATTTGGGACCTGCACTGTTGCTAACATTAGAAAAGCAGGAAAAATTAAATAAATGTTAACATGTTCTTTGCTTGAAAGCATCAGGGTACTTCAAAGGCAGCAAGTACTTGGATGACTACAATCTCAGAAAGGATGTTCCAGAAAGGATTTCCCATGGGTTAGTGGTGATTCTATAGCAATAGCCAAACAGTTGGCAAAGTAAGCAGATTCTTCAGCATCTAATGAGATGAGAAGAGACTGGAGTTTTGGCTCCATGAAAGAAAAGGTGCCAGTAAACTGTCTGGGCTTCAGGACTCTGAAGGGCTACGCTCTTGGAGCACCAGTTAAAGGGAAATAGAGTAGCCCTTGCGAGGACTGCCAGCCACTCTGGAAAGGCAACAGTAAATTCCCTTTTGGTGCAATCTACATCATCTAGAACAATGCTGTGTTTATGCAGTATTTTATACATAATGCTGTACTCAATTTTAAAATAAACACAAAAGAGTTATCTTTAAAGCTAAAAACAGGAGCCAGCAAAATAGCTCAGTGGATTAAAATGCTTGCAAGTGGGTACAGGGGCCAGGGGTTCAATTCTGGGGCCTGCTGTGCGGGCCATGAGCCCAGGGCATGCTGAGACAGCAGTTGAGACTAGATGTGGTAGTGAGCACCTCTCATCCCAGCTCTTGGGAGGCTGTAAACAGGCAGATCACTGCGAGTGTGATCTAGTAGTGAGACCCTGAACACCTTGTAGAACCTTCATATATATGCTAAGAATGAGAAATCCATGGACAATCCACAGATTGAAGTTTAAAGGTAGTTAAAAGCAGTTCTGTTTACTGTCTTTAAAAAGTTAAATGACAAGTTAGAAAGTTTTAGTGAGAACTGGAAATTCCAAAGAATACAATATTTTTAGAAGTTGAACTAAACACACTCACAGACACACAGACACACAGACACACACACACACACACACACTAAAATCAGCATGGTGTAATGAGTTTAATAATTGGTCATATGCAATTTTGGCATGAATTAGTGAACCAAGTAATGCCAAACAAAATATACACAATTGAACAGCAGAGATGAAAGGATTTAAAGTTCAGACAAGAGAGAAAAGCACACATGCTATATTGTAAAACATTCTAACACACACGTGATTGGAGTATCAGGATAGAGAGAATAAGTGAATAGAGGCAATATTTGAATAGGCAATGGATGGAAAAATTTTCAAAACTAATGAAGAAATCAGAGGTAAGAAACATGATTATCATGCAGAAAACCATAGGTAGGCATGTCACAGTAAACTACAAAGAAAATAAAGTTTAAAAGGCAGAGAAAGCAAATATATATAAACTACCAAAGAACAACAATAAAACTGAGCGTATTTTCAGAAAAAACAATGGTAGCCCAATCACCTTCAACTAGGTTTATAGCTCATGGAATAAG
>NW_004524607.1:1489483-1492883 GCF_000260255.1 Octodon degus
AAAGAAAAAGAAAAAAAGAAATCAAATAGGTTTATAATATTGCTAGAGATACGCGTTGCCAACCCAACTTTCATGCTGGTAAAAGTACTCTTAAAACTCAACTTTAAACAAAAAAACAACTCAGACACTCTTATAGTAAAGAAATGGACCCACACTGAAAGAAATTCCAAAAGGAGTTCTTTAGGCAGATGGAAGATAATCCAAAATGAAATCCTAAAAATGTCTACAGGAATGAAGAAAATACCAAGGTTTGCGGTGCATGAGGGTACACGCCTGTGATCCCAGCACTTGGGAGGCCGAGGCATGAAGATCATCATGAGTTCCAGGGCAGCCTGGACTGCAAAGCAAGTTCAAGGCCAGCCTGCATTATATAAGGAGATCCTATCTCAAAAAACAAAAGAAAACAAAACAAAAAACTAAGGGTTAATCTATGACTAGATATAAATAGATACAAACTGAATAAAATAATAAAAATAATGTCATGGGTTTTAAATATATAAAGAAAATGTACATAATGCTGCACAAAAGTAGGGGAAAGTAAATGGAATTGAAATATTCTAAAGTTCTCACATATTTGAGAAGTTGGCAAAAGTACTAAGCTTTAAGAATGCATATTCTAACTCAGAGTAGCTGAAATAATAGAAGAACGAGTAAGTTAGCAGAGTGATAAAATGTGTTAATGAAAATACTTAATCCAATAGAAGCAAGAAAAGAATACAATAAAAGAATACACAATGAAAATGCAATTAGATGAAATCTTTGTACAGCTAAGTTAAAAGGTAAAAACTGTATGTGAGATAATGTCTTGGAGCATCATGGTGGCTCATGCCTATCAGGTTAGCTATCTGACAGTCTCAGGAGGTAAGATACCAAGTTCAAGTCCAGTCTGGACAACTTAGAGCCTGTCTGCAAACAAACAAACAAGCAAACAAAGAGCCAAATGAACAAAAGGGCTGGAATCCATTTCAGTGCTAGACAGCTTGTATGTGTGAGGCTCTGGTTTAATCTTCTCAACCTAAAAACAAAAACCAAAACAATTATTCTGTTGTTTCTAACAGGTACTTTTAATAGAAGGCAACACAAAAGTGGAAAGAATCCTGCTATTCAAGTGGTACCAAACTGAAAGCCCATAAGTCTATCCAAATATTAAACAGTAGGTTGTTAAGAAGTGGTATTAGAGACAATAAAAACTTTTTGTTGCTTTGTTTTGGGGAATGTGTGTGTAGGTGTGTGTGTGTGGTACTGTGGATTGAAAAAAAAATTATATTTTTTGATAATGATAAAAGGACCAATCTATCAGTCAGAAAGCTGTAACAATTTTCAATTTGTATGGTCTTAAAAATATAGCATAGAAATATATGAACTTAAAGGACAAGACTAAAAAGAGACATATACAAATCCACAACCATGACCTGAGATTTATATGTTGGATGTCTTTATATGTTAACACAAGGATTAGAAGACAAAAAAAGGGGGGTATGGAATTTTAAATAATATAATTAACTAAATTAGCAAGATTGTTATGCAAAGTATGATCAAAATATACAATGAATTTTTAGTGCTTAAAAAATTTGTTACAGCAAAAAATATATTGCCAGAAGTCCTTAAAATTCTTATTTTGAACAAATTTACCCCAGCTATCTTCTTGTTTTCTGAAGCAGTTCTCAAAGTCCTCTTTCTCGTGGACTGGCAGAGTTATGGCTGCCTCTGTGTCCTAGGTAGGTTCGAGATGTCCACCTCTCGTGGTCACTTTTATTCTGGGAAAGAATCACAAGTTATGCAGTGCCAGATCAGGTGAAAAAGCCAGGTAAGGACACACTGTGGTATTTTATGGGCCTGTCTTCCCACTGGATGGCACTTGGTATTCGTTGTATATTTTGTCACCCCTCAGAATAATTTTGAATGACAGAATAGTTTTGACAATGTTGAAATGTATAAGAAGCTGAAATAAGCCTCCAATGATCTAAAATCAGTATATATTTTAAGAGTATAAAGTCTAATAGAACTGAAATAACATTTAGCTGATCTCTGAAAGAAGTAATTTCTACAAAATAAATCAGTGGACTATTTGACAATTCAAAATTCTTGCATATGTTACATGCCCCAAAATATTTGCAAAATATAATTTTGCATTGTAGTCAAATATGTCTTCTTATTTATTTGTTTATTCATTTATTTTGGTGGAACCAGGGATTGAACTCGGGCCCTTGTGCTTGTGAGGGAAACGCTTATTCTACTGAGCCATCTTCCTGGCAGTAGTCAAATATATCATAAATAAGAAAAATATTATAAGAGGTCTGGACCGAACTGTATTAGAAAATGTAAACGAAAATAAAAGATAATTTTTGAACAATCAAATATAATAAATCCATATAAAATATTCAAATTTACCAATAATCAAGGAAATATACATTAATTGATGAGGTTCTTTTTGTTTTCTTTCTCTTTTCTATTTTTGTTGTTGTTGTTTTTTCTTCTTTTGGTGGTACTGGGTATAGTACCCAGAGGTGCCCCTATCACAGAGCTACATCCCTATCCCTTTTAATTTTAGTTTATTTATTTACTGAGTCAGAGTTTTGCTAAATTGTCCAGGAGAGACTTGAACTTTTGATCTGCATGCCTCAGCTGCTTAAATAGCTGATTCCAGGCATGTACCACCACGCACTGCTTAGTGGATTCCATTTCTGCCAGTAAGACAGGCAAAACTTGTTAGTGTAATTCGATGCCTAATGTTAACCATAATGGAGAGAAACACTAGAAGGCAAAAATCCCTAAATTCTTTATGTTTTCTTCTTTTGTTCTGGTGTATAGTTATTTGTACTTCTCCTAAAACCAAGGCCTCCCCTTGAAGTCACTGTCCCTGACTCTAGCAGTTTACCTGACCAAAAACTGCTTCCATCTTAACTGGCATTTATATTTATGAAACTGCATTCTGAGTCTACTATCACACCCTCTTTTCCTAGTTAGAGGGCTATACTAGACAGGACAGGGACCACTTATTTCTGTAGCCTATGTGTGTATGTGACATTTCATAAATATTGGAGAAAAAATATGATCAATTGAGCACAAAGAACTCAGTTCCTGTCTGGCTGGAGGGAATGGTTAAGTGAACTATGAGATATTTACCTGATGAGATGTAATACAGCAGTTTTACAGGGTTTTAAGAACACTGGATTATAACTACTTACTTTGCAATGATAACTACAAAAAAAAAAAAGAATGATTTGAAATTTCTACTGAATAATATAGTTTTAAAAGTGAACGTAAAAAAGATGATGGGGGCAGGCCAAATAGCTTAATGGATTAAAGAGCCTGCAAGCAGGCACAGGGGCTGGGCTTCAATCCTAGGTCTGCTGTGCTGGCCCCACGCCCTAGGGCATGCTGAGACAGCAACTGAGAC
>NW_004524607.1:1493103-1498334 GCF_000260255.1 Octodon degus
AAATGGTTCTGTTCCTCTGGAAAGCAACGCATTAAGACATGTTGTTTTGGGCTGGGGAACTAACTCAGCAGCTTACGCGCCTGCTTGGGAAGTGCAAGGTCCTAAGTTTGATCCCTAGTATTGCAAAAGAAAAAGAAGACATTTCTTTTTTTCAGTAAACATCTCAGGATCTCAGTATGTAATTTTAACTCTTAACCTGGGAACTGAGGCCCACATTCATCAATCTTTCGAAGCATGTTGATTCTACCACACTCACCAAGTAGCTATTGTTTGGCATGGCTACTTTACTTAATATTCTCTTCGTCATCTGACTCTCAGATATTTGGGGATTTTTATCTAGCTTCAGGACAATATCCTCACTAAAATTATGTCTCTGAAAGAACTGTCATTCTTCTGAATGTTGTCTTTATCTAGAAGGGTTAAATGGTTTGGAAGACTTTTCTCGTGCTGGGGATCAGACTCAGGACCTTGAGCTTGCCACACAGGCACTTATATTGCTGAGCTATCTCCTCAGCTTTAGAAGGGCTTAATGGAAAAATAGAATAAAAAAATTAAATGATATAAATAAATTAAATAAGGAGGGAAAAGAGAGATGACATAATGATCCGCATTTTTCTAGGCTAAATTGCTTTGAGTTCTCACCCAGTCTGGGCTACATCATGTGTCCATGGATGGCCTGAAGTATTTAGGTCCAAATCCCAGCTTCTAGGTTGATATATACAGTACAGTCATTACTTACTGTAATGACTTGAACACAGCCTGGAAAGCTTAACAATTTAACACAACCCTGTCTCCAAATAAAAAGGAATGGAAATGTAGCTCAGTATAAAGACCTTGGGTTCAATGCCAGTGCAATAAATGAATAAGCAAATAAATATACATAAAGGGTGGACTGAGTTTTCAAAACCTATGTGAAATATTTTTTTCTCTGAGCATTTATATTGCCCATTTTATACTCAGAGAATTAAGTTAGGCTTAATGGAGAAAATTCAATAAACAGTGTAGGAGAAATGATTAGCACAGGGCTCAATGTGGACTGTCTGTCTGTGTCTCCCACTCTTCCCGCTGGCATCAGGTCTAGACAGTCCCAGCAGAAATCTGCTCAAGTTTTTTTTTTTTTTTTTTTCTGCTCAAGTTTTTGCAAGAGTCTAAGACAGCACTCTCTGGGTATACAGGCAGGGCTCAGAGAACCCTTGTGCGCACATGTCCTGGGATTTTGTAAAGTTAGCAGGTCATACCTACTTCCTCAGCTGGCTTGCCTGCCCTAATCTGCTGCCTCATTACTCAAAACAGATAAACAGAAAACTTAAGTATGTGGCCAAACAGAAATAGGGAGCTAGGCTGCTAAATACATAAAATTTCATGGAAGTAGCATGAAGGAGATGTATAGGAAACTGCTTTATAGAATTTTGATTTTTGAACTATGTATGGTTTCATATTAAAAATAAGCTTCATCATATAAGGTGGAAAGACCTGAAATTGAATACAAATGGGAAAAAATTCTCTGAGTATAAAATGGGCAATATAAATGCTCAGAGAAAAAAATACTTCACATAGGTTTTGAAAACTCAGCCCACCCTTTATGTATATTTATTTGCTTATTCATTTATTGCACTGGCATTGAACCCAAGGTCTTTATACTGAGCTACATTTCCATTCCTTTTTATTTGGAGACAGGGTTGTGTTAAATTGTTAAGCTTTCCAGGCTGTGTTCAAGCTTGTGAGTCTTGTGCCATGCAAGTCCGCCTCAGCTTGTGAGTCTTGAGATTGTGGGATTTATTTTAAGGTAAGTATAGAAAAAATTGAAATTTTGTAGTGTCAAGCTGGGTTGCAGGCTGAGTGGGGTATTTCATGGGTGAGGAACCCAGATTAAAGAAAGCACACGGAGCAGACAGCAGCAAGCAGCTGTGTTCTATTGTCCGCCTCTTATGTATTAGCTATTATCAAGCTTGATGTCATAGCCATGTAGCGCACGTGCAGTTGTCTGTGCTAAGTCGTGCTTATATAAGTGTAGCCTGCTGTGCACCTGCTCCAGCTAGCAGGGTCACGGCATTGTGCATCCTCAGTGCACCACCAGTCTTTGAAGCAATCTCCTATGATTCCTCACATGTAGTAATTTCATTTGCACCAACCTTTAATTAGAATTGCTAGTCTGAGGGTATTTCACTTATATTTTAGGATAAAATTAATAAAGGGATTATTATCAGAAATCAATATTTTTAGTGAAAGAGATGCAAATTAATAAAGTAGCCATGAAAATCTTTGAGCTATAAACTGTTTAAGACCTTCATGAAAAGGTAAACACTACCTGGCGGGTGCATAGGCCTATTATCCCAGCTCTTGGGAAGATTGCCCTGCGTGGAAGGCCAGTTTGAAATATAAAGAAGAACTTGACTCAAAAACGAAAGAAAGAAAGAAAGAAAGAAAGAAAGAAAGAAAGAAAGAAAGAAAGAAAGAAAGAACGAAAGAAAGAAGAAAATAAAGAAAAAGAAAAAAATCAGATATTGTAATCTCAGCACTTGTCAAGCCAAGGCAGGAGGATCACTATAGGTCCAAGGCCAGGCTGAACTACATACATAACGAGACCCTGGCTCAAAAACCATAAACAAAAATGGTGACAGGCACTCTTTCTGTGTCAGTCAGTGCTCATCAGAAACAGATTCAATACAAGATATGCAAATACACAATTTATAAATTGGATTACACTGGTGGCTGCAGAGTTGGAGTGGAAGAGTGCAAAAGGTCTGTGCACGCAGGAGACCCAGAAGACCCAGTCCAAGGTCTGGAGCTCTGCGCAGACCCCCATGCAAGTCCGCCTCAGTAGGCCAAAGTGGCTGAAGTGGAGGCTGAAGGGTCTGAGCTGGAAGCCAGGAGGCGATGCTAAGGGGAAGGAGAAGACTGGAGTTCCTCTGAGGAAACAGAAGCAGATTCTTCCGCCTTAGAGTGGGTCTTCTGTCTTTGATAACCCCCCTTAGCCACACTCAGAACTATGCTGATCCAGTTTAGCTGGGCTTTCCTTACACACTTTGACACAATCAGTCAACTGTGGCACTTGCTTTCCAATTTTAGAAACATTTGAACATTTCACCACTACATACAATTTTTGTAGTTCACTAGTTCTTTAATTTCACTGTAGTTCTTTAATCTCATGTTATATGAGATTAAAGAAATTCCTTTCTTAAAAAAAAGTTGTAAATACATGCTGTGCTTTACCAAATGATTATTTCTATTTATCAACATAATCTCTTTGCATTATGTTATGACAAGATACACTCTTATATGCACTTATGCTTAAGTTACATTTACACAGCTTTGTGTGACTATGGTAAAATATTTGAAATAAACTACTTAAAAGGAAGGAAAGCTAATTCTGGATCCTGGTTTCAGAAGTTTCAGTGCATTGTCACTTGGCCCCATTGATTTGGTCCTATAATGGTGTGGTAGAAAACCAATATCAAATCAAATGGAATATTCTTTGTACCAAAGAGTTAGAAGGCAACTTTTAGTATGTTAGAAGGCTGGGGAACCCAGAGGTTTCAATCACCAGCCCAGAGTCAGGTTTGAGTTTAGTTTAAATACAGTTTGTAAGTGGGAAGTATAAAGTTGCTAGCAGGTTATTACAGGATTGGTTATACGGAATATAAGAATTATGTCATATATTGTCAAGCAGAATTATCTTAAGCAGGTTTGCTTAAAAGGAAGTATTTATCATTAGACAGGAATGTTCTGGGAGGGAGGAGGTTTGAGCAGAGTAGACAGAGCTGAAAATGCTTTTGACTGAACCAGTGTGTTCCGTGCTTGAAGTATAGAATCTGTGAAGCAAGTGGAAGCAAAGCTATGTATGTTCATACTTTAAGCTGAAAACCACAGACACTGCAGCTGGATGTGGTCAAGCTGACCTGGCCAGCTACGTGGGAAATCAGCTGCACACAGGCAGGCAAGGTTAACTCGGCCCAGCAGCCTCCGTGACTGGCAGCCTAAGCATAGTCACATGTTATGAACTGATTTTTAACTTTTATTATAATATGTCTGTAAGTTTGTTATTTTGTGATTTTTCCCTGCAGTACAACATGGTAGGAGTCTAAGTTGAAGGAGGTAGTCAGGAAGGAAACAGACTAAAGTAGTTGCCAGGGTCCTAATACTGTGTGTAGAAAACAGCTTAACATTCCTGACACAAACCCAGCTTATTCATGATGTTTGATGTCTGTATCTCTGCTTCTCTATCACTTTGGCTGGGGTTATTAATGTTTTGTTTAGGATTTTTGCACCTATTGTGAGTCAGGGTGGCATTTTTGTTTGCCTGTTTTTGTGTTTTGAGATGGATTTATACTACATCGCCCGTGCTGATCTTGGACATTGGGCTCAGACAATCCTGTCGCAGCCTGCAGACTAGCTGGGATCATGGCCAGTGGCAAGTGCCACCTTGCCTGGCCATTGTCTTTTCTTTTAATGTCTTTTTTGGGTTTTGATCTCAGGATTATGCTCATCTCATGAAATGAATTGGAAGGTGTCTGTCTTCTTGAATTCTCTGAGAGAGTTCACTGATAAAGCTATGTGGGCCTGCTATTGTCTTTGTGGTAACTAAAATAATTAATTCAATTTTTTCATACATATTGAAGAAGTCAGATTTTCTGTTTCGTGTTGTTATCTTTGGAATTTTTATTAGTTTAGGAATTTGTTCATTTTATCTAAATTTTTGTATTTGTTGGCATAAAGTCTCTTGTACTAAAGTGTTACTTTATACCCTGACATTCATGAGTTATGTCTTTAATTTTTTCTTAATCACTCTCACTAGAGGCTTATAGGTTTTACTTGTTTTCCCAAAAATTAACTTTTGGATTTTGGATGCTTCTTTTCTTTTTTTTTTTTTTTTTGCGGAACCAGGGATTGAACTCAGGCCCTTGTGCTTGCCAGGGAAGCACTTATTCAACTGAGCCATCTCCCCGGTCCCTAGATGCTTATTTTCTATTTAATTTCTGATTTTGTTTTCTATATTATGCTTCATCTAATATTTTTGTTTAATTTTAATTTTTTAAAGAACACACATTATCTTACTTTTTCTTCTTTTCTAATTTGTGTATTTTATGCTGTGCATTTCTTTCAGTGCACCCTATAAGTTTTTATATGTTATATTTTCATTATCACTTAGTTTAAACATATGCCTATAATCCAAGAAATTGGGAGACAAAGGCAGAAAGATCACCACAAGTTCGAGGCCAGCCTGGACTACA
>NW_004524607.1:1498434-1500125 GCF_000260255.1 Octodon degus
GGTTTATTTCACTTATGAGTATATGTTCAAGTGGCATCCACTTTAATATAAAGGCTTGCAGTTTGTCATTCTTAATAGCTGAGTAATACTCCATTGTGTAAAAATACCACATCTTTCTGAACCATTCCTCCAACTACTATGTTTAGAAAATATTTTTTATACTTAGGTTGCTGTATTTTAAAAATCATTGATGAATGGGTATTGAATATTATAAAATGTTATTTCCCTAATATACATTAAGCTTGTATGATTATATTTTCCTCTTCATCTGAACATGTAGTAAGTATATTTTAATGCCTGAAATAAAGCCTGATTTGTTTTATGAATAGTTAACACTGTATTTGTCAATTTTTCTGTTGATGGGTCGCTGGACTATTTCTAGTTTGGGGATATTATGACTAAAGCTATTATTCTTGCATGATTCTTTAGAAAGCTGTGTAGGAACATGTTTTAATTTCTCTTGGGAAATACTAGAGCAGAATTGCTGGGCCAAGGGATAGATGATTATGTTCTTAAAGCACTGGAAAAGGGATTTCAATAGTATTTATACATTATACACTCCCTACCAGCAATGCGGGAAACTTCTAGTTGCTCTACATCTTCCCTATCTTTTGAATTCTTTGCCTTTTAGAATTAAGCTATTCTAGTGAATATATAATGGATCCATTCATGAAACCCCCAAGTAATTAAATTTTTATTTCTATTATGACTAAGCTATTGACTAATTTCTCATGTGTCTATTAGCTATTTATAAATTTATATGTGAAGACTTGTTTTGTTCATTTTAAATTTGTGTTTTGCTGAGTTCTTCAGTATTCCACATGTAAATATTTTGGAAAATATGTATTATAAATATTTTCAACCAGCCCATGCCTTGAGTATTCATTTTTCTCAAGTGTCTTTGGACAAGCCGAAAATGTTAATGTTATGAAGCTTAATTTATCAATTTGTGTCCTATAGGTGTGCCTGTTCTGTACTTCCAGAGGAGTTTCTGTACAGTATGAATATAAAGATTAATTTCTATTTTATCAGTCATGCTCTATAGCTTAAACTCTTAGGCTCAGGTCTATGATCTATCTCCAAGTAGTTTTTGTATACTGTGTGAGATAGCTGTCCTGAAAGTGTGACTGTCCCCACCCAAACTTCTGTTGTGGTGTAGATGGGGCCCAATGAGACCATTCAGAGGTGATTATCTCAGGAGGGCAGAGCCCTTATTTGTGGATTAATGGATTGGTGGGTGATTAGGTTATCTAGAGAGTGGGTCTGTTATAAATACCAGTGGGCTTTACGTCTTGGATGGGCGCCTCTTGCTATTTCGTGCCCTGTGCTGATGCAGGATGCTGTGGTGTCTCCTCACCTCCGAGAATGTCCTTATTGTATATGGACCCTTGACTTTGGTCCTCTAGAACTGTGAGCTAAATAAACCTTTATTCTTTGTAAATTACCCAGCATGCATATGCAGTTACAGCCACCAAAAATGGCTGCTACAAGACAGCTTGTGCTGCTGCTCGGCTCCGTCCTGACCAGGAAGGGAATCATTTCTCTGCCTAGTATATCCATGCTGCATAATGTCCTCTGTGGATGAGAGGGAGCTACTTACTGTATTCAGTAAATGGTTAATTGAATGAATATGGCATGTAGAAGTGTTTGGGTACTTGGTCCTGGACCAGCCTTCTTTTTTTTTTTTTTTT